>NC_071256.1:601748-901748 GCF_023375685.1 Ictalurus furcatus
TACACAGATTTCTTTCCTGAAATATCAAAAATGCTTTTTCGTTTTAAATAAAAAACAAACAAACAAAAAAAACAATTACAAACTAGGTTCTAATCTTTAAAAAGGATTAGGTTAAAATTTCCAGGTATTTTTTTTATGTCACAATACAATGTGCTGAGGTATCGTGATTGATTTGTAGAATTAAACAACAACAACAACAACAACAACAAACTTGATGAATTTTCTTTTATGTCACAATGCACTTTTCTGAGATATCTAGAGTTTTTTAAAATATATTTTTTATGCTTTAAACATAATCTGAAAACACCACAAACAATCTCTGGAAGCGTTTGATTCAATATTAGTGTTTTCAAATCTTTAAAATTGTCAGATGTAACAGTGAAAATCTCTCATTTATTTTATTTATTTACATTTTTTTTTTTTTTAGAAAAAGGTTTGCCTCCTTTTTAGTGTTTATTTATGTTTGCACATATAGTAATATAAAAAGTGTTATAATAATATAAACAATATAAAGTATCAAACTAAATCTTTAAAGGTTTATTTCTTTAAAATTTTATTTAAAACGTATACATTTTTTTTTCTGGCAATCTGTTAGCAATCTTAAACACTGTGTATCGTAACGATGTCTTGAAGTACCATGATATGATTTTTTATTTTTATAGTATCACTAGTCTTCTAAATAAACCCAAATAAATGTTTTTTTTGTTTGTTGTTCCTTCATTAAAACTAGCTGCAAGTTTTTAACCGACATGTTGTATTTGTTAAACGTGGTCCAGGCAATAAATACAAATAAATACAAATCTGCGGCTTTGTTTATAAGCAAATAAGCCGTGGGTGTATCACGGCATCCGGAGGCGGGGATCGAGGGAACCGCAGTTACTGTGATGGACACGTTACGAGCCGTTACGCAGATCTGAGACGGAAACGTGATCAGACGATGCTCCCATGCGCCACGGTTTGTCTTTCTTCAGGAAAAGAGAAGACGCGACTAATAGATTTTTGTGGTAAAAATGTCTGCTGATGGAAATCTGCTTCGAACTTACCGGGTAGTGTTTGATGATCATCTGGTTGAGCAGCGTACCCACGGCATAAAAACAGCCGACGTTCAATCCTGAAACCATACGAATATTTACACACAACCACAGAGGATTCTGATTGGTCAGGAGGTTGCTGATTAGTTTTCTAGAAGAGCAGCTCTGATAGTAATAGCAGGTTTATATCAATGCGCTGGTTCTGATGCGTTATCGTTTCTATAGCAACGACTCGTTCACAGGGACGGGTTTAATAAACAGATTTTTTTTTTAATCGTGACTATAAGGAGCTGCTTATTTAACATTTTTGGAAGGAGTCTCCAGTTTTAAAGCTGTAACAGACGAGTTTCTTTGCTGTTTCTCGGTATAAACGTGTTTCAGTCTGACCGTTAGCTGATTTAGTGAGCTAGCGATATGCTGAAAAGAGTTCCTCGCTGACACGCCCACATTTCTCCTAATACAGTAAGTAACTGGCTTTAAACTGAAATGTATTTATTCATTTTTCCAGGTGAACTGATGACTGCAGTAGAAATGTGGTGGAAGTCTCTGTAAAGTCTTATTTCTGAGTGTGTGTGTTTGTGAGAGAATATTTGGCTCAGTGTGTTTTGTAATCCCTTCATTCCAGCTCTACTTTGGACCTGATTAGGAGATTACGTGGCAAGATGACATTTTTAACAACAGTTCTTATTAATTCGCTGTTTAATCCTTCTTTAACGTTACATTTCCTCTAAAGTTAAAAGTAAAATGAAGTAAAACATTATAATCGCGGTTTTATCGTTCGGACTTCACTCACGGAGACGTGTTTATATATTCTGCTGAAATATCGCATGAAAAGTCTTAATGCATTCACTGACAAAATTATTATTTCTTTCTTTCTTTCTTTCTTTCATTCAACACATAGCCCAACGAGCTGTTTTTAGCATTTCTGTTACTATGGTTACCTTGTGAGAGATGGTTAAAAAGCGATGTAGAGAGCGAATTCTCAGCTTTGATTGGATTAAACAGTGACGAGGGTTTTAACCATACTTTATACTCATCAGCCAATCAGAAACAACTACTGTCAGAGCAATTACAGTATGGTCTGCACTGGTCTGGTATATATGAGTGTGTGTGTGTGTGTGTTACCATAGCTGATGATGAGCAGGATGAAGGGCGTGTTGCGGAGGAGCCGGAGGATAGAGGACAAGTATGAATAGCTCTCTGTGGGGATGAGACGAGCTGAAGCCTGAGACTGAGACGGAGGAAGAGCGGGTCTCTCCTGAAACACTGAGAGAGAGAGAGAGAGAGAGAGAGAGAGAGAGAGAGAGAGAGAGATTTGTAGGAGGAAGATGTGACGTGTTAGTCATCAGCTAACAGTCGGATGTTACAGCAGTGATCACATGACACAATGCTTTCGAAAGCAAATCTATAAAAAATGTGAATGACAGCAAAAAAAAAAAAAAAAAAAAAACCCCAGAAGTGCAGAAGTGTAGCAGTTTAACTGTTTCACCGATCTGTCAAAAACAAGAGCAGATTTGCTGAGCTGTGAGGGAGTTAAAACCAGGAGGAAATCTAATACTAACCTCCGGAAAGCCTTGAAATCGTTTACTCATGACGTTTTAAAAATGTTTTTAAGATGTAGGATGAAATGATTGTGAAATTTACCTTAAGCTGTTTTAATTTTTTTTTAATCACTAACAGAATGCAATAAAAGAAAAATTATTTAAGCACATATTTCATAAATCTTCCTGTTATCTGCTCAGGCCGGTGTTTCCACTGATCGCGGGCGATCGCGGGCGTGTAGATAGAAAGATAACCTGCTCTGACTCTAGTTTTAAAGCTATGTTTCCACTGAAGATGCTAATAATGTGTGTTTTATATCCAGGTCCAGCTTTTAAAATGTAAGTGTGGCTGCAAAAAGTAGAAAACTAGGCCATGTAATTAATTATAACCTTTAAAATTTTAAGACATTACGCAGTCCTAGTTTCTTCTAATCTTGCTTCTAAAACCTTAGTTTTTTTAACGAATGATGAAAAGACGCCTAAGAGATACAGAGCTCTGTGTTGCGCTCAGGAAAAGAAGTAATGTTTATATTGCTGAAGTAATAAAAAAATACTATGAAGCACAAAATGTAAGAAGACTTGACCTTTAAATGCTGAATGAATAAATGTGTTGAAGGTGTGTGTGTAAGCTCAGCTCAGCGGCATTATCACGTTATTCTCTTGGCTTCCTCACCCATGATCACCAGGACGAAGAGGCATGTGGCCACGCCTGCTGTGATGTAGAACATCACTTGAATGTGATTGGCCAGCTCGTCCATGTCCTCCACATTTGGAACCAGGATTGGCGGAACCAAAAATCCAATGGCGATGCCGAGCTGCGAGGTACGGATCAGCAAAAAAAGAGGATATTTTAAATCAACATCCTGATCTTTAAACAGGTAAACGGAGACAATTAACAACGGTCCAGGTTCAAAAAGAAGCTTCCGACGCTAAAAATGAGAAAATTCTTCTTAATGTTTCTGATCAACAGCAAAATATCGTGATATTATTACTAACAAAATGGGCGGAGTCAAAAAGCTTTGGAAATACTTTTTTTTTTTTAAATGATTTTGAGTTTCATTAGTAACTTCAATTGTTTTCTAAATAAGCAAAGTGATCAAAATAAAATCAAAGAAACACTTAATATGTTTAGAAAGACTTCCTGTATTCCATGTATATTCTATATTACTATGCATTTGCATACAAAAGTTTGGGCACCCCTGGGGAAATGTCATGTTACAAAATTGTTCAAATATACATACATACATACATACATATATATATATATATATATATATATATATATATATATATATTATTTATGTTGCAAATGTTAATGCACAGTTGTTATATTTGATCAACTTCAAAATTTTTTTAAAACAAATAGTTTTGTTTCGAATTGTTTAGAAATCTTTCCAGTTACAAAGTCTCAGAATTTAATTACCTCACTAGGCCTAAACTGACTCATTTAGGAATTTGGGTTCATTAGACAGGCGAAGAATTCTCATTTAAGAATTGCCAGCTGATGATAATTTCAGAGCTTAACAAATTCTTTGACTCTTTAAACAACCGCGAATTTCTCTAAGCAGCTGACTGAGGATCTGAAAATTAATCTCGTTGATACCTACAAAGAAGGAAAAGACTTGACAAAGATGTCGAAGCATTTCCAGCTCACACAGTTTCCGCTGTTGGAAAGGTCACGAATAATGACAGATAGAACTGCATGTATACAAAATCAAAATCCCTACATGACAGCAAAGGACCTCCAGGAAGGTTAACTTAACACAGATGTGGTGGTGCACTGCTCTACTGTGGAGCGTAAAAGTCAATGTCTGATGTACTGTACTGTATGCAAAACAACATCCAGATAAGCCAGAGGCACTTTATATACAAGTGCTGTGGACTGATGAAGTAAAAATGGAACTCTCGGGTTTCATAACCAACAAAAGGTTTGTTTGTGGAAAAAGGAGTAGCATTTGATTAAAAGAACAAACAAACAAACAAAAAAACACCTCGCCAACTGTTAAGCCTAGGGGTGGATCTATTATGCTTTGGACTTGTGTGGAATCCAGTGGCACAGGGAGCACTAACAGTGTGTTGGTGGATGGAAGAATGGATTCCAGTAAATCTGGTAGGAAATACGGCAGTCAATAAACAGAAGCTGAAAAAAGACTGCTTTCAAAATCCACCAGGAACAACTTCAAGAAATGTAAGCTGATGGAACGGCCCTCACAGTCTCCTGGCATCATGATCTTAAAAATGCTGCGTGTGCAAGACGGCCTACAGAACCAGAAAGGTGTATATACAGCATAAATCATTTAAATCATTTAAACTCTGCTTTGTTTACTTCTGATGCTCGGAGCGTCCACGTTGATTTGACGTCACTCTGTTGAGAAGATACTCCAAGTTGACGAGCAGGAATTTCAAGTTGACCGGGCGTTTCCTTTGGCTCATCACAACTTGTGACAGTTCTACTGAAATAGCTCCTTATATTATGAATCCTGATCTACGTTTCTTTTGCAGTTAAACTCCAGCAACTACTTCACCGTCTCTCATCTCCAGTAGCTTCCAAACAGAAACAGGAAAACTTCATCATCCCAACTGGCTAATCTTGTTTCTCCTCACGGAATCTGGTGTCTCATAATATATAATTAAACAATATAATACACTGATTAAAAAAACCCTTTTACTATAATTAGTATAATAAATGTTATTATGTAATAGAGCATACGCTTGAATAGTTTCTGTTAGCTCTAGTTTTTCCTACAGAAACTTCCTATTCTAATTTGAGAGCCTATAGATTATTGGTGTTAATCAATACAATTGAATATTAAGTATGTCCAACAAGTTTAGACTTTGATTATGGCCCTTCAGGGTTACATGAAGCCTGTATATTGGGATATGTCTCGGGATATGTCTCGTATCGTGGCTTTATGATCCTGTGAGATTTTACTGTTGAAACAAAAATACCTAACGAGTTATGAAAAAGGACTTTAACCTAGCGTGACCTGTTTTCTGAATGAAGCTTAATGAGGCTTAAAGCTTGTGAAGTGACCTGCTGCCATTGGCTATATATAGCGCTTGCAAAACAGAACTTTTCTTAAATAACTTGGCCAAGTTAAGTACGTTTCACAAAAAATACATTATTATAGTTAACCTTTAACTCACTGGCATTACGCCCAGATCAAAGCATGCACGGAAGAGTACAGGATGAGGCCTCGCACACACGGAATCAATAACCTTGCCAGAACCAGACCTGTTCAAGAACACCAACTGAGCCTACTTGCTTATTCCAATCAAGGCACCATCTCAGGTGACCACGTCTACCATTCCTCTTACTGTGTCTATAAAGTATAATAAACCAGCATGTTTATCCTGTATCAAGTGAGACCTTTCTTCCAGCCGTGATCGACTCTGAAGCTGCCAGATATCTCATGTAGGACTGGTGAAACAGCTCCTTGGAATTCTCCACATTTCTGGGAGGGTACTGGACAGTATTTGAAATTGAATCCATCCCCCGCCAGTATGGACATTATATTAGTGCTCCTGTGGTTAACCAGACACCATATTTTGGCGTGTGGGGAAATAACATCACTGAGCCCCTGAACTGAAAGCCTCAGGAACCCTACTGAGACTCTGCAGATGTGTTCAGTAAAATCAAATCAAGTGTTCAGAAAAGGTCTCTGAACCTCTGAAAGGTCTTCCCCCATCACACTGCACCACTGATTTACTACCGGGGGTACTCGCAGCAAAGCGGATTCCATTTCACCCTACGCAAGCAATGAAGGACTATTTTAAGGAGGTGATACCAACCCGGTAGCAAATCAATAACACGGTCCCAAATGTGATGCAGGAATACATTTGCTGCTTGAGTTTTACTGAACATCTCTGCAAGGTCTTGTTTCATGCATTCCTGGGCTTTACTTCAGGGGCTCAATGTTACCATACTTCATGAGATGGTGCTGGGTTAACCACAGAAACCTTAGTACAATATAGCTACCGGGGGTTTCGCCTCCTTGCCGTGATCTCAGGTATATACCCCCTTCCTTTTGCCCTGGCACAGCTGGCTTTATCTTAAATAAATTAAAGATGGAAGTCTCTGTCTCTGCACAGAATAATGCACAGAGTTAATTCCATGATGGTGAAAATACCCTTAGTCTTTACGTGCCCAATAAAGCTAGAGGAACAAATAAGAACCAGAATCTTCCCAAAACAAGATTCACACAGTGCCGACGCTTCAGATTTGGAATATTAATACCCGATTAATACAAATATCCGATAATGCCCTATGATCAACATTTAAGTCTTTGTTAACCCAGTCTCAGGTACAGTCCCCTCCAAAAATACTGGAACAGCAATGCCAATTTTTCAGTACAGTCCCCAATCAAAAATATCGGAACATGTGACTGATAGGTGTTTCTTGCTGCCCAGGTGTGTCCTATTAAATTGATTGTTTAAAGAATGAATAGAGCTGAATGTCTACTCTTGGTTTGAGTCCTGGGTTTCGCCTGTGAAGATGGCATTTGTTGTTAAAAAGGATAAACCAACATGAAGATAAGAATGTTTAATTTTCCCGTGATGTACTTGCGTAGATGTTAAATGAAAGTATCATTAAACTTCAACACCACTGTTTCTCTGGTACGAACTTAAATATCCTAACATCAAGAGCTTTGTAATAAAATAAGGAGACTAACATCAATAGCGGGAATCGTGAAGCGGTGATTCGTATCATGTGAAGTGGAAAAGTGCAAAAAGGAAAAAAAAAAATCAGAAATGGAGAAACAGACTCAAAACACTGGTTAAGAAATTTATGCTAATTAACTGGATTTAGGCAATTCGTCCACGTTCTTAATTCTGCTACCTAGAGGTAGCTAATACCGAATACTGTACAATATTCTGGTTCACTTGTTTTTACTTTGTTTATTAAACTGTTTTGAGTATTCTGTATATGTAAAATTTTACGATTGGTGTGGGCCTCGCTTAGGGCCCCCAAATGTTCAGAAGTGGCCCTGCAGCGATGCACGTTTAAAGTGATCGTCCCCATTGTACTTTACTGGGCTGGTACATCGTAGATGATACGTTGTGTGTGTGGGATTATTATACAGTAATGAATAATTAAAATTTCTTAATGAACACACCTGATTTCCAAAAACCCCGATGGAGCATGCGGTGGAAACCTCATTGGACCCGAACCACACCGAAGCGATGCGCGAGGGCATCCCGAGGATGAACACCTGAGCCACGGAGCACGTCACCTGACCCAGAAAGGTGACAGGAAAAAGGTCAGGCCTGGCGCTGGCCACTTTGATCCACGTGCCGGCGCAGTTGAGGGCCGTGGCCGCGAGCGCCACCACGCGGAGCCCCTTCTTCTCCAGGAGCCACGTGACGGGGAAGATGAGCGGGATGTAGGTGAGCATGTAAATCATGGACATCCAATCTATGGTGAAGGAGTCGACGTTGTAGAACTTCATGAAAATGTTGTTGATGATGCCGTACTGGATCCACTGATAGGAGTTACAAAGTGAATAAGAGCTGAACAAAATCACGATCAGCCATCTCCTTTTGTACAAGTGGGTCTCCATCTGATCCCGAGACTCTGCACTGGGCTCCGAAAAAACCTGCACCTGGCTTTCCTTCTGCGTTTCGATGTTGGAGAGACAGTTCTCGTCCGCCTCTCCGTCCCAGTTTCTCTGCTCTCCCATGATGTCCAATTCAGTGTCGAATTCAACATGCAGATTAGATCAGATCAGATCAGACTTCTCTAAATCAGCTGATCAATCAAGAAAGCTTGTTTAAATGTAGCACCAATGATCTGTTCCACTCATCAACATCCTTCTAGTGTCTTTAATTAATCATTCTTGTTAAAAACAAAACATGACTAGTCATAAACTTTACCCTTGATAAATAATCTTACTTAAGTTAGGATTAACTTGTGTGTATATACATATATGGTAGCTTATCTTTACAAAAATACAAACTATTTACATTAACAGAAAAAATCTTTACAGAAATCCAAAAGTTTAGTTCATTAAATTAACTAATTAAAGCTACAAACAGCCACATAGCTGTGGTTTTAACACAAACTGATCAAGTTGCCGGCTTTGATCAGATCCGTTGAAAGTTTCTCGGCAGGCTGAAGTTTGGCATGTGACACTCGAGCACTTTAGCCCCGCCCGTTGCAACTTGATTGGTCGGCAGATTTCCGCCTTCTGTGTCACACAAAGAGCGCTGGTTAGACTGATTCCTTTTCCTTTTCAAAATTAAAGTCAACAGACGTCAGCATGCGTCACATTAATGTATATTAATTGCTTACTTTTACCAAAAGTTTGCTTACTTACTACCAACATTAAATAGATAATAAAAATTGTATGAAATTTTTCAAATAAAATGTTACATTGTGTTATCAAATTTTCAAGAATTATCTCATTTGAAATGTATTTTTTTTTTAAATTAAGATATTTCAATTACTTTATTTCTTTCAAGAAAAATCCAAAACATATCAATATAATAATAATAATTCATATTATGTAAAAAAAAAAAAAAGACAACCAGAAACATTGCAGTAATAAAATGTAATAAAAACTGCTCGGAGTGAACGTGAACTTTAATTCAGTTTCTCAAACAACAACGGAAAACAATTCATTCTAGCCGGTCCAGTGACTAGTAAGATTATGTTGCCGAATCTCTCACACACAGCTTGAAAAGCATGCGATATTAGGAGATTAGTCTGTTGACTGATACACAGTAAGCTTCGATTTCCTTTATTATTTAGGATTCAGGGATAATTTACAAAACGTCAGACTTGACATATACCTATAAATCTAGTGATAGGAGTCGTCATGACAACAGCACTATCTACTGGCCAAATCTGTTAACTGCATTTCTATTTAATTCACAGTAATCACAATAGAGATGCCGATTCGTTGCGTCAGTGAGTCAGATCACTCGACTCAGCCCACTAATAAGAGTCGACTCTTTCGACTCCCAAATTGTTCAAGGCCTTTTTTCTCCCCGAAACCGAATGTGCGGCATCAAAAACATCATATATGAATCATATATGCGAGTCGGCTCTCATTGTTCGCTTAAAAGAGTCGAATTAAAGAGCCGACTCGCTCGCATTGTTCCCGTAAGGAATGACCTGAAATAGAAACACAGAAACGTTTTCTGTCGTTTTTGCTAGTTAAGCTTAGCAATAAGCTAGCAGTAAGCAACTAGCTCAGCACTAGCATTAGTTTGCTATTTTCAGTATAGTAAAAGCTGGCTAGTGATTAAGCCTAGTGCTACCATTAGATTGTAATTTTTGTTATTAAAGTTAATAAGCTTAGTGCTGATATTAATTTCCTATTTTTTACTAGCTAAAGTTGCCTAGCAACAGAAGCTTAGCACTTGGAATTTTTGCTAGGGAAAGTTGGCTAGTGACTAAGCTTCGTGCTATTCTTAGCTACTTTTGCTAGTTGGATAGTGATTACGCTTAGTACTAGTGTTAGTCTGCTGTTTATGCTAGTTAAAGTTTGCTAGCAATCATCTTCGCACTAGTTTAATTTTTATTTATTGCTAGTTATTGTGGGCTAGTGATTAGTTAGCTATTTACCAAGCTTAATGGTTGTGTTTGTTATCCGTTTTTGCTAGTTAACTTTGTCTAGCTAGTTAAAGTTGTTTAGCTACAAAACTTAGCATTAGTGTTAGTTTAGCTATTTTCTCTGGTGAAGGTTGGCTAGTGAGTGAACTTAGTGCTAGCCTTAGACAGCTACTTTTGCCAGACAGAGTTGGATAGCACCAAAGCACAGCACTGGTATTAGTCAGATATGATTGCTTGTGTACTGTCAGTCTATCAATGTTGAAAATCAAACAAAACAAAAAGAAACAAAAGAAAACAAACCCCCATAACTCTTCACAAAGGCTGAACAGCTAGCGTGCGAAAGTGATTAGAGAAATGTCACGACTTTGAAGTGATCCTGAATGAGGTGCTGCTCTTAAAATGAATTAACATAGTGACGATATAAATAAATGATAAAGAATTACAACAAAATGTAAATAATTTTCTGATAATTGAATGAACGTTAGTGTTCCACTCAAGCTGAGAGCCCGAGATAAAGTGTGATGAAGGACAGTGCAAAATGGGACATGGGGCGGGTTTCAGGGAAAGTGGGACAGAGCTTAAAGGTTAGATGGGATAAAAAAAATTTAAATGGCAGGATATAAGAAGGAGAACTGACTACAGGCTGCACTGAGAGCTCATATCTTCACTGTGTTAAAGAAAGGATGGCACCACAAGGAAGCGGACAGAAGGACGGAAAAAAGACAAGATACAGAGGCATAAACAAAGCAAAGAAAGGAGAGCACTGCAGGGATAGGACGGAACGAAGAATTAATCAATGGAAGGAGGAAAGAATGAAAAGAGCTCTAGAGGAATATCAGAAGCAAGTGGAGAACGGACAGAATCCAAACCTCAGACTTTTGGCTAGAGCTTGGAACATCCCTAAATCTACACTCCAGAGACTTGTGAAGGGACTCGTCAGAGGTTTTCATCATGCATCAGGGAAAAATCCTCTACTTTCTTCAGAAACAGAGAAGGACGTCGCTGATCTTATCAAGGTTCTTGCAACGAGAGGTTTTCCGATGTCACGCACAGACATACAAAACATCACCTTTCAGTATGCGAAGGCCAACGGTGTGAAAGGTTTCTCAGAGAAAAAACAAAAAGCAGGCTATTATTGGTTTTGAAGGCTTTCTGAGAAGAAACCAACATCTGAGTATTTGTACCCTAGAAGCTATTGTTGCTGAAAGTTCTTCTGGAATTTGTCCTACACTGGGTTCTGAATGGTTCAGAAATTATGAACAACTTCTCAGAGAACTCAAGATCATTGATGTTCCATCACACATCTGGACTTTCAAGGAATTTGAATTAAAAGACTTCTGCGGCTCTTCCGTAGGAGCCCTGGATGTAGAACAAGGAGAAACCGCAACAGTCCTATCTGGATTGAATGCTGCTGGAAGATGCACTCTTTCTCTGCACTTCTTTTCTTTGTTCTCATCAGCATGGGAGAAGACTGTCAGCGTTGATTACGTTCAGTCAGGTTTGATTGTTTTCATAATACAGATGTCGTGGTGATTTTAGATGTTCTTTATAAATTCAACAGATGAATTGATAACAAAACATTCAAGTCCTCCACAGGTTTCAGAGCCGCAGGGATGTTTCCTGTTAACATGGACATGATTCCCAATGATGCTCTCACAAACACAGAGGGTGAGATGGATAAATGTGAGGAGACCAGGACCACACCACTACAGAGTTTACCCTAGGCACATGAGATGGATATTGTAAAAGAGACCAGCTTTTTGACCACCAGGCCTGATGACTACAGTGAGCCTCCCTCAACCCCTGAGGCAATATCTGTGATTTCATGACCATCTTCACAAATAGATAGCATTTAATATTGCTACAACTCTGTGAAATC
The DNA here is from genome assembly GCF_023375685.1 of Ictalurus furcatus. NCBI lineage: Eukaryota > Metazoa > Chordata > Actinopteri > Siluriformes > Ictaluridae > Ictalurus > Ictalurus furcatus. The sequence continues at coordinate 613,758 of NC_071256.1, forward strand.
ATGATAGATCAGTGCTTACCAACCCTGTTTCTTTCAAACTAGTTGAAGTCAGGTGATGTTGTAGAGCTGATAAAAGGAGATTTCCATGAGTGACCCACTACTGGGTACAAATGAAAGTGTTTTGTCGATGATACGAATATCATCTGTAAACTGAATTTTTTTTTCTTCAGTTTTGTCAGGATTAAGGAAGTTGGAATCAATCCATAATTTCAGATCATAAATACAATTGACTTGGGAATATCCAGGGATTCACCAAGAGGAGCTGGAATCTGTGTCCAGGAATAGTGTTGTCTGGGCTGACCTTCTAAACCTTCTCACCCTGACCACCACTGGAAACGTGGAAGCAAAATGACTGAATGAATGAATACATTCTGTGAATGAAGTGGGAAAAAGAACTGTGGTGGATGTAGAACCGAGATAAACGTGAGTGTCATCTGCATAACAGTGGATGCTAAGGGCATTTTCCACCAGTGATCTGGCCAATAGGAATCTGACATACAGAGAAAGGGAGGTGACCAAGGATTGAACCTTGAGGGACACCGTGTATAACAGGGGCAAAAGAGCATGTATGTTTACCAATGGTTATATAGTACTATCTATCTGAGAGGTAAGATGCAAATCAAAGCTGAGCCAAGCCACAAATAGCGAGAGGCATAAGAGCAGAATTCCATGGATAACCATGTCAAAAGCTGCACTGAGATCTAACAAAATAAGATTGATGATGGCACCAACATCAGTAAAAGGGACTAGATAATTAGTGAGTAATTTTCATCATCGGTTTTCATTGAAGAAGGGTCCAAAAGTCTGAGACCACTAGTGAAAATGCTTTTATTTTACATTGAATACCAGAATTTTTATTAGAAATTATATTATCAGCAATAACTTTTCTACTGAAAAGTAGAATCTTGTAAATATTTACATGAATATCAGAATTTCTTAGTGTTTGGTATGTCCCGCTTTTGCTTTAATCACAGTGTGTACTCACGCTGGCATGGACTCCACAAGTTTTTCCAAAGTTTCTGCAAAACCTGTCTGAACACATGCTTGAATGGAAAGGATAAGACTCTGACTTTTTATATAAAATTAACAAGATCAATATCACAAATTTGCTTGGATTTAAATCGTGACCTATAAATGCAGAATCATGAATACTGAACATTCAAGATATGGAACATTTCCTTTCTTTGTTCTAAAATGTATATAATTTGATTAATTCCAGGTTTAAATAAAAAGAAAAACTTCCCAAATTTTCTCATTGTGGTCTCAGACTTTTAACCCTGCTGAGTGTCAGTGTTCTTGTATATACATCCATACACATTGTCCAAAACACCTTCATGAAAGAACATTTATTAAAGCAGAGTCAGTTTGGAATATTCGCAGAGTTATAATTAATTTAATGCACCTCCTAAACCACGGGTAAAACAGACCATAAATAACAGGATTAATGGTGGAATTAAGATAAAGTACAATAAAGACTTTCAGAAATGTTTCTGTCTGTAGTTCAATAACATCACCTAATAAACTGAAAATAAAATACGGAAGTAAACACATCAGAAACACAGACACTAAAATGCCCAGGACTTTAGCTGCTTTTCTCTCAGATTTCATCGAGTGTGAGGTGATTTTCTGTGTTTTAGGCCGTGTGTGATTATTAAGCTCTCTGATAGCAGTGGCATGTTTCTTAGCAATCACAAACACTAGAGTATACAATATGATTATGATAGAACATGGAAATATAAACGTTATTACAAGGTCAATTACAGACCAAACCTCATTTAGAAAAAGATAACATTCTCCAGGACACATTACAGAACGTGTGAAGCTTCTGTTAAAATAACAGAGTGATATGTTATACACCAGAGAAGCACACCAGTTGGAAAAAACCACAATGCTCATAGTTCTCCTAGAGATTGTGTTCATGTAGAGAAAGGGGTTTGAGAGAGCCAGATACCGATCCATAGCGATCAGAGCAATATTATAAATGGAGAGGCTCGTGAGAATATAACCAGTCATCAAAAAACTGATGCAGTACCGCTTATCAAAAATCCAACATGACTCAATGGCCCAGATTAACACCGGCGGTATCACTAGAGCACCGATGAGGAAATCCGACACCGCTAGAGAGAGCACGAGCAGGTTTGTTGGTGTGTGAAGCTGCTTGAAGTGAAGAACAGAGATGATGACGAGAAGATTTCCACACACTGTTAGAAGAACCACAGCAGCTGAACACACGTACAGTAAGATATAAACTGCAGGAGATAAGGATCTCTCTGGACAGGAGAAATGCTCACAGAGATCAGACTGGTTAAACTCCGTCAGGTTCATGAATACATGCATTAAAAAAATGTAAAAGTCTCTGTTACATTATGGTGAAATGAATTATAGGTCAGGCAACTCAGATGTTTTTATAGTTTAGAAATTAAGCACGCCCCCAAGTTTGATTGACAGCTCAATGAATATGATGTCATGCCTTGGGGAAACAAAAGGCCACAGAAGGCATTAAGCACAGAAAAAAACACCTAGTATTACGTGATTCTTCAGTTTACAAGGAAGAAAACATTAACGGAAACCAAGGAATAAAAAACACATGAAGGCCACAAAAACTGCTTGAGCTTAGAAATGTTGCAGTGTGGATAAAGTGAAAATGTGATGAATGTTGTAAACGTGCGGATGAATGTCTGATCTCAAACTACATCAAAAACAGTATTTAATACACTGGACTCCATATATAAAACACTGGCATTTGTTCTCATGATAATCATGAAAATTTAACTCGATTCCCGCCTCTGTCCTGTGTGTGCGGACCTCGCTTGTTCTCTCTGTGCTGCAGGGGTTTCCTTCGGGTACTCCGGTTTCCTCCCCCCAGTCTAAAGACATGCATTGTAGGCTGATTGGCATTTCCAAAAATGTCCATAGTGTATGAATGTGTGTGTGATTGTGCCCTGCGATGGATCGGCACCCCGTCCAGGGTGTACCCCGCCTTGTGCCCCATGGTCCTTGGGATAGGCTCCAGGTTCCCCACAACCCTGTAGGATAGAAGTATAGAAGATGGATGGATGGAAATAGAGTTGGCTCAGGTATGTCTAGGGATTCTCCAGGAGGGTCTGGAACGAGGGGCCGGGGATAGAGAAGTCGAGGCTGACCTTCCAATACTTCTCACCACAACAACCAGCAGGAAAAGGAATTGATGAATGAATGAATACATACATGATCCATGATTGGTGTGGGAAGAAGAGCTGTGGTGGTCATAGTATGGAGATAAAGTGTCATCTTTATAACAGTGGAAGTTAAATCAGAAAAGAACCCACAATAAATGTCAGTGCATAGACTGAACATAAATTATTATTTGTACTGCAATGCCTCCAGTATTAATTTTGAACATCCATCCATTTTCTGTACTGCTTATCCTACACAAGGTCACAGGGAGCCTGGAGCCTATCCCAGGGGATTCGGGGCATGAGGTGGGGGACACCCTGGATGAAGTGCTGACCTTCTACACATTACAGTGAAAAAAAAAACATATGAAAGGTGAGGAAAATCCTAAACTTGTAGAGCTCCAACAACAAATCAGTGAGTTAAATAAGAATAAAGCAGAGGAAAGGGAAAGTAACACGCAAAAAATACGTGTACATAATATGAGAAATTTGTTTCAATGAAAATATGTTCTAAAACATAAACTGAAAGAATAGTAGTAAAAACTGTCCAGTAGGAAAAACTCCAGTTTTCACTGAAGTTGAATTTTTACTTTATTTTTATTTTTAACATCACACTTGTTCCAGATAAACTTTGATATTTTGAGTATGTCAAAATTGCTGCATACATAAGGCACATTGTTTAGTGTGTTTAATATTGTAATGTGTTATTAAAATGCCTAAACAATTTGTTTGTAAACAACTCTGTTTTAAATTTGTATGTGGAAATATCCAAAGATGTGATCCTCCTGTCTCACAAGTACAAAACACATTCATGAAAGAATATTGATTAAAGCAGAGTCTGTCTGGAATATTCGCAGAGTTCTAATTAATTTAATGCACCTCCTAAACCACGGGTAAAACAGAGCATAAATAACAGGATTAATGGTGGAATTAAGATAAAGCACAATAAAGACTTTCTGAAATGTTTCTGTCTGTAGTTCTATAACATCACCTAATAAACTGTAAATAAAATACGGAAGTAAACACATCAGAAACACAGACACTAAAATGCCCAGGACTTTAGCTGCTTTTCTCTCAGATTTCATCGAGTGTGAGGTGATTTTCTGTGTTTTAGGCCGTGTGTGATTATTAAGCTCTCTGATAGCAGTGGCATGTTTCTTAGCAATCACAAACACTCGAGTATACAATATGATTATGATAGAACATGGAAATATAAACGTTATTACAAGGTCAATTACAGACCAAACCTCATTTAGAAAAAGATAACACTCTCCAGGACACATGACAGAATTTGTGAAGCTTCCATTGAAATAACAGAGTGATATGTTATACACCAGAGAAGCACACCAGCTGGTAAAAACCACAATGCACATAGTCCTACTAGAGATTGTGTTCATGTAGAGAAAGGGGTTTGAGAGAGCCAGATACCGATCCACAGCAATCAGAGCGATATTATATATGGAGAGGCTTGTTAGAATATAAGCAATCATAAAAAAACTAATGCAGTACCGCTTATCAAAAATCCAACACGACTCAACTGCCCAGATTAACACCGGCGGCATTACTAAAGCTCCCACAAGGAAATCCGACACCGCCAGAGAGAACACGAGCATGTTTGTTGGTGTGTGAAGCTGCTTGAAGTGAAAAACAGACACGATGACAAGCATATTTCCACACACTGTTAGAAGAACCACAGCAGCTGAACACACGTACAGTAAGATATAAACTGCAGAAGATCCAGATCTGTCTGGACAGGAGAAATGCTCACAGAGATCAGACTGGTTAAACTCCGTCAGATTCATGAGGTCATGCATTTTAAAAAAAGTCTCTGTTACATTATGGTGAAATGAATTATAGTTCAGGCAACTCAGATGTTTTTATAATTTAGAAATTAAGCACGCCCCCAAAGTTTGATTGACAGCTCAATGAATATGATGTCATGCCTTGGGGAAACAAAAGGCCACAGAAGGCATTAAGCACAGAAAAAACCACCTACTATTACGTGATTCTTCAGTTTACAAGTAAGAAAACATTAACGGAAACCAAGGAATAAAAAACACATGAAGACCACAAAAACGTCTGGGTTATGCATGTAACCCTGTTCCCTGAGAAGGGAACGAGACGCTGTGTTTAGCATAACAATATGGGGAGCACCTCTTGTGCACGACCGGCATCTGAAGCTTGTGTAAAATCATGCCTATTTATAGGCCTGCCATGATCAGGTGATGTGGCAATTAAGCGCGTCGTGTGATATAAATATGGCACCTGTGAACTGCGCCATCAGCCTCTATTATCTGAAGCAAAGACGCAATTCACAGGCCTGCCCTGGTATGACAAAGCTACGCAACGTCTCGTTCCCTTCTCAGGGAACAGGGTAACCCAGACGTTCTCTTTCAAAGGGAACTTTGACGTTACGTTTAGCATAACACTATGGGAATGAGAATACCTACTCCGTCATACCGAGGGTACGGCCTGTTCAAAAAGACCCAAGCCCGAGGGTCACTGCAAGACACTCGAGCCTGGGGTGTAATGAATATCCAGGCTGTAATAACGAATGAATGTGAGTGGCGTAGACCACCCTGCAGCAGCACACACATCCTGTATGGATACCACTTTGGACAAAGCCTTCGCGGAGGCGACCACCCTAATGAAATGAGCCCTTATGCCCAGAGGCGTAGTGAGACCGTGCGCCTCATAAGCAATGGAGATTGCTTCCACTATCCAATTAGAGATGCGCTGCTTTTACACAGCATCACCTCTACTGTCGCCGCCAAAGCAGAACAGCAGCTGCTCCAACTTACGCCACTGGCCGGAGCGGTGGACGTAAGTACAGAGAGCCCTTACTGGAAACAGCAGGTGCATTCTCTCTTGTTCCGGGAATGGAGGAGGGCAGAAGGCCTGCAACACCACAGGGTGGGCAGCCGATGTAGGCACCTTAGGAATATAATCCGGCATAAGCTACAGGAAGGACTTGGCTAATCCCGGGGCAAAGTCAAGGCAGGAAGGGGCAACAGAGAGAGCTTGTAGATCTCCTACTCGCTTGAGAGATGTCCAGGCCAGCAGAAGCGCTACCTTTAGAGTCAGAAGCTTCTCAGAGGCTGACTCTAAGGGCTCAAATGGGGTCCCTGACAGACCTTCCAGGACCACAGAAAGGTCCCAGGAAGGTATGCGCAGCCTGCAGACACCACGCATAAACCTGGAAGTTAGAGGATGTTGCCCCACAGAGGCTCCATCAACAGGGGCGTGGCTGGCCGAAATGGCGGCCACGTAAACCATGATTGTAGAAGGAGCCTACCCAGCAGGGATATTATCTCTGAGAACCATATTCGAGCTGGCCAATAAGGTGCTACTAGCAGGAGACATAGACTGTCTTGGCGAACTCTCGCTAGAACTTGTGGGAGCAGAGCGATGGGGGGAAAAGCGTACAGATGTGACCTCGGCCACATGTGCACCATGGCATCCAGCCCTAATTGTGTGGGAGGAGTGAGGGTGAACCACAGCGGGCTGTGTGTTGTCTCCTCGGAGGCGAACACATGCAGACCCGCTTGGCCAAACCTCGCCATATGGACTCCACCCCAATAGTCTCCCAAGATCCAGCTTTATCTTGCTGAGTGTTGATAGGATTGACCCTACGCATGTTGGGGATAGAAACGCCCTCATCGTAGTAGAATCCTTATAACCAGTAATTTCCACGCTGCCAGATGGTCTTTTAGTGACGTTAACTATTCCACATTCTATTGGAGGGAAAGCATCAGATTTTCATTGCCCTGTGACAGCTCGCTGACCAGAGAACACTGAAAACTTGGAACTGCCTAGGCTAGGGGAGGCCCTACAGTAGCACTGGGGGCTAACTGCCCTAACAACCTCATGTCCCCTGATACAGCCCTCCATCATAGACTGAAACATAAATTATTATTTGTACTGCAAAGCTTACAGTATTAATTTTGTACATCCATCCATCCATCCATCCATCCATTTTCTTTACTGCTTATCCTACACAAGGTCACAGGGAGCCTGGAGCCTATCCCAGGGGATTTGGGGCATGAACGGCTGTGGCTCAGGTGGTAGAGCGGGTTGTCTGCTAATCGTAGGGTTGGCGGTTCGATTCCTGGTACACATGACTCCACATTCCGAAGTGTCCTTGGGCAAGACACTGAACCCCAAACTGAACCCCAAATTGCTCCCGATGGCAAGCTAGCGCCTTGCATGTCAGCTCTGCTACCATCGGTGTGTGAGTGTGTGTGTGAATGGATGAATGAGACACAGTGTAAAGTGCTTTGGATAAAAGCGCTATATAAGTGCGCCATTTACCATTTAGGCAGGGGACACCCTGGATGAAGTGCTGACCTTCTACACACATTACAGTGAAAAAAAACATATGAAAGGTGAGGAAAATCCTAAACTTGTAGAGCTTGTTGTCTCTAATTTTCCAAAAAGTTAAACACAGCTAAGTTATATCATCAAGTACTTACATCAGTTTGAAGATGACAAAAAACACAGAGAGCCATGAGTAGGAAAAGCAAGGGTTTATTGCTGCTCACCACATGAGATCCGCACAGAGGGACGTCCCAGAGTGATCTGAAAGTCCCCTGAAACAGGGCTCCCTTTTTATACAGTTGAAACACCCCTGGTTTGCCAAAAATACCATTCCATCTGATGTCTGGGTGATGTGCTGTCTGGGTTTTTTATATTCTTTCCAATCCGCTTATTTTTTGCCTCAGACTTCTCGAGACCTGTTGAGCTTGGACTTTTAGGTGCTTTGTTTTTTAAAACCAACTTCTGCTTTTTATGGCATGTCTGAGTTGATTTTGTGTGAGGACATTTATCACCTGTGTGCTTTTTCTCATTTATAATGGGTAACTGTATGATTTTTCTGCATTGTCATTAGCACATGTACAGTATGATTTAGTAAAATAATCATTAGCCATTACTTTGTTATTCTGATTACTCTGGGTCTGTGTGTGAGTGAGTTCATGCTCTTGGGTGTGTGTGGTGTGTGTTGCACTTATTCTTTTTGGTCAGGGACTAGGCCTTTTTCACGAATTCCCCTTTAAGCAGTGTGCTGTGGAGCATGTGAGCGCGCGTGCACGAGCAGGTGCGCGAGCACCTGCTTTTCCCTTGTGGACAATCGTGACATTTCGACACGTACATTTGTTTATGTTTCTGTTATGTCTCCTCCCCTTTCTGTCATTGGCTATTGTTTCATGTGTGTCTGAATTGCCCTCAGCCGTCAGCTATTACGACGCTGAGTAGGTTTGTATAAATACTGCGTGCCTCCCAGCACACGGCGCGAAATATTGAATGAGTTAGAGTATCTTAGTTTAGAGTCCTTACGGTAGATAACCATAGTCATAGTTCATGTCATGTTTCATGGTTCATGTTTAGGTTAGTTAGTTTAGTTCACTCTGGTTTCTTCGCTACCAGTCCCGTGCTATAGTTAATGTTTCTTGTTTTGTTTCTCGACCCTGTATTTCCGTGACCGCGACCTTGATTCCTGCCTCGCCCCTTTATGCCTGTTTGCCGATCGCCTGAACTTTGCATGTTACTGGATTACGTTTGTGGATCACGTTTTGGATTTGTCTGCCTGTCTCTCTCTTAAATAAAACTGTTCATACTGCGATTGCATCCTACCTTATCTCCGTTATGTCACGAGACGTGACAGAATATTCCACCCGCAATGGATGCAGCATGAGAACGAAGAGAACACAGAACCCGGAAGTCCACGCCAATCATCCCCGCCTTGGATTCTATGCAGTTTTCGCAATGGACTTTCATGGACCTTCCCGATCGGTATGATGGCTTCTTTGGCTATCCGGACTATTTTATGATTGACTGCCAGAGTTACTTCTCAAGCCTGTTTGACCCGAAGCCAAGGGAGAAACAATGGATTAAGTTCATGATGTCCCGATTTTTTGGCCCAGCTCGCAAGTGGGCACAGCGAGTAGCAGCCATGAGACCCCGGGTACTGGAGGACAGTAGGCAGTTCTCGGACCTGTTTCTGAGGGAGTTTGGAGAACCAGGGCAGAGCTACAACTTGGATGAGCTGTTGAAGGGAGTTAATGTGGCGAACAGTGCTGATCTTCCATTCCACATGCATTATGAGCGGATGAGCCACCAAGCTGATGTTAACATGAACAACCAAGCTCTGCGCACACCCAAGCCTGTTAACCAAGTTCTGTTCACGTCCAAGCCTGCGGACCCAGTTGACCAAGTCATGCTCATGTCCAAGCCTGCTAACCAAGTCATGCTCAAGTCCAAACCTGCCGCCCAAGTTCAGCCCACGCCCAAGTCTACCGACCCGGTCGCCCAAGTTCAGCCCACGCCCAAGTCTACCGACCCGGTCGCCCAAGTTCAGCCCATGCCCAAGACTGCTGACACGCACAGCCAAGTTCTGCTCACGCCCGAGTCTGCTGACACGCACAGCCAAGTTCTGCTCACGCTCGAGTCTACCGACACGGCCGCCCAAGTTCTGCCCATGCCCAAGGTTCACCTGGTGACCTCAGAGCCCCAGCCTGAGATCTACGAGGAGAGCTCAACTCCAGAGCTGCAGCCTTCCTGTTCAGCTGAGGTCGTCGCTCAGTCTCCCTGTTCAGCTGTGGACGTCGCTCAGCCTCCCTGTTCAGCTGAGGTCATCGCTCAGCCTCCCTGTTCAACTGAGGTCGTCGCTCAGTCTTCCTGTTCAGCTGAGGTCATCGCTCAGCCTCCCTGTTCAGCTGTGGACGTCGCTCAGCCTCCCTGCTCAGCTGTGGACGTCGCTCAGCCTCCCTGCTCAGCTGTGGACGTCGCTCAGCTTCCCTGCTCAGCTGTGGACGTCGCTCAGTCTCCCTGCTCAGCTGTGGATGTCGCTTAGCCTCCCTGTTCGGCTAAGGTCATCGCTCAGCCTTCCTGCTCCATGGCGAACATCGTTCCCCCCTCCTGCTTCGAGGAGACCCACGCTCCTCTCCCTGGCCTCACGGAGACCCACGCTCCTCTCCCTGGCCTCACAGAGACCCACGCTCCTCTCCCTGGCCTCACGGAGACCCACACTCCTCTCCCAGGCCTTACAGGGGACTTCGCTTCGCTTTCCTGCACTCCTGAGTACAGCGCTCTGTTTCCCTGCTCCGCCGAGGACATCGCTCCGCTTTCCTGCTCTGCCGAGGATGTTGCTCTGCTTTCATGCTCCGCCGAGGACGTCGCTCAGCCTGCCTGCCCAGCTGTGGTCATCGCTCTGCCTTCATGCTCCGCCGAGGACGTCGCTCCGCTTTCATGCTCCACCGAGGATGTCGCTCAGCCTGCCTGGCCAGCTGTGGTCATCGCTCTGCCTTCATGCTCCGGCGAGGACGTCGCTCAGCCTGCCGGCCCAGCTGTGGTCGTCGCTCTGCCTTCATGCTCCGCCGAGGACTTCGCTCAGCCTGTCTGCCCGGCTGTGGTCGTCGCTCTGTTTCCCTGTTCAGCTGAGGACATCGCTCTGCTTTCCTGCTCTGCCGAGGACGTCGCTCTGCCTTCATGCTCCGCCGAGGACTTCGCTCAGCCTGTCTGCCCGGCTGTGGTTGTCACTCTGCCTAATTGTTCAGCCGGGGACATCGCTCCGCTTTCATGCTCTGACGAGGATGTCGCCCTGTTTCCCTGCTCTGCTGAGTAGAGCGCTCTGCTTCCCTGTTCAGCCGAGGACGTCGCTCTGCTTTGCTGCTCCGCCGAGGCCGTCGCTCTGCCTTCATGCTCCGCCGAGGACTTCGCTCAGCCTGTCTGCCCGGCTGTGGTCATCGCTCTGTTTCCCTGTTCAGCCGAGGAGGTCGCTCTGTTTTCCTGCTCTGCCGAGGACGTCGCTCTGCCTTCATGCTCCGCCGAGGATGTCGCTCCGCTTTCATGCTCCGCCAAGGACGTCGCTCAGCCTGCCTGCCCAGCTGTGGTCATCGCTCTGCCTTCATGCTCCGGCGAGGACGTCGCTCAGCCTGCCTGCCCAGCTGTGGTCGTCGCTCTGCCTTCATGCTCCGCCGAAGACTTCGCTCAGCCTGTCTGCCCGGCTGTGGTCGTCGCTCTGTTTCCCTGTTCAGCCGAGGACGTCGCTCTGCTTTCCTGCTCTGCCGAGGACGTCGCTCTGCCTTCATGCTCCGCTGAGGACTTCGCTCAGCCTGTCTGCCCGGCTGTGGTTGTCGCTCTGCCTACCTGTTCAGCCAGGGACATCGCTCCGCTTTCATGCTCCGACGAGGATGTCGCCCTGTTTCCCTGCTCTGCTGAGTACAGCGCTCTGCTTCCCTGTTCAGCTGAGGACGTCGCTCTGCTTTCCTGCTCCGCCGAGCACATCGCTCTGCCTTCATGCTCCGCCGAGGACTTCACTCAGCCTGTCTGCCCGGCTGTGGTCGTCGCTCTGCCTACCTGTTCAGCTGAGGACGTCGCTCTGCTTCCCTGCTCCGCCGAGGACGTCGCTCTGCTTCCCTGCTCCGCCGAGGACGTCGCTCTGCTTCCCTGCTCCGCCGAGGACGTTGCTCTGCTTTCCTGCTCTGCCGTGTACGTCGCTCTGCTTTTTTGTTTCGCCAAGAACGCCGTGCGGTCTCCAGGCTCTGCTTGGGACATTCTGCCCAGGGGGCCAGGGCCGCCAATGGAGATGGATGTTTTATGGCACTCCAGGAGGGGTGCCCTTGGGGGGGTTCTGTCACGAGTTCCCCTTTAAGCAGCGCGCTGTAGAGCATGTGAGCGCACGTGCACGAGCACACGTGTACGTTGCCTGCTTTTCCCTTGTGGACAATCGTGACATTTCGACACGTGCATTTGTTTATGTTTCTGTTATGTCTCCTCCCGGTTCTGTCATTGGCTATTGTTTCACGTGTGTCTGAATTGCCCTCAGCCGTCAGCTATTACGACACTGAGTAGGATTGTATAAATACCGCGCGCCTCCCAGCACACGGCGCGGAATATTGAATGAGTTAGAGTATCTTAGTTTAGAGTCCTTACGGTAGATAACCATAGTCATAGTTCATGTCATGTTTCATGGTTCATGTTTAGGTTAGTTAGTTTAGTTCACGCTGGTTTCTCCGCTACCAGTCCCGCACTATAGTTCATGTTTCTTGTTTTGTTTCTCGACCCTGTATTTCCGTGACCGCAACCTTGATTATTGCCTCGCCCCTTTATGCCTGTTTGCCGATCACCTGAACTTTGCATGTTACTGGATTACGTTTGTGGATCATGTTTTGGATTTGTCTGCCAGTCTCTCTCTTAAATAAAACTGTTCATATTGCGATTGCATCCTACCTTATATCCGTTACGTCACGAGACGTGACAGCCTTGCATATAATTAACTTTTAAGAGACATTGTCTATAAGGAAGAGAGTGTGACTCTGTTCTTTCCCTTATTCTCAATAAATTCTCATTCTCCATATTTTATTGCCCTTGTGTTTTATTTCTATCAAAAATCTTATCCAACAAGCTCCAACAACAAATCAGTGAGTTAAATAAGAATAAAGCAGAGGAAAGGGAAAGTAACACGCAAAAAATACGTGTACATAATATGAGAAATTTGTTTCAATGAAAATATGTTCTAAAACATAAACTGAAAGAATAGTAGTAAAAACTGTCCAGTAGGAAAAACTCCAGTTTTCACTGAAGTTGAATTTTTACTTTATTTTTATTTTTAACATCACACTTGTTCCAGATAAACTTTGATATTTTGAGTATGTCAAAATTGCTGCATACATAAGGCACATTGTTTAGTGTGTGTAATGTTGTAATGTGTATTACAATGTGTTATTAAAATGCCTAAACAATTTGTTTGTAAACAACTCTGTTTTAAATTTGAATGTGGAAATATCCAAAGATGTGATCCTCCTGTCTCACAAGTACAAAACACATTCATGAAAGAATATTGATTAATGTAGAGTCAGTTTGGAATATGTGCAGAGTTATAATTAATTTAATGCACCTCCTAAACCACGGGTAAAACAGAGCATAAATAACAGGATTAATGGTGGAATTAAGATAAAGTACAATAAAAACTTTCTGAATAATTTCTGTCTGTAGTTCAATAACATCACCTAATAAACTGTAAATAAAATACGGAAGTAAACACATCAGAAACACAGACACTAAAATGCCCAGGACTTTAGCTGCTTTTCTCTCAGATTTCATCGAGTGTGAGGTGATTTTCTGTGTTTTAGGCCGTGTGTGATTATTAAGCTCTCTGATAGCAGTGGCATGTTTCTTAGCAATCACAAACACTCGAGTATACAATATGATTATGATAGAACATGGAAATATAAACGTTATTACAAGGTCAATTACAGTCCAAACCTCATTTAGAAAAAGATAACATTCTCCAGGACACATTACAGAACGTGTGAAGCTTCTGTTAAAATAACAGAGTGATATGTTATACACCAGAGAAGCACACCAGTTGGAAAAAACCACAATGCACATAGTCCTACTAGAGATTGTGTTCATGTAGAGAAAGGGGTTTGAGAGAGCCAGATACCGATCCACAGCAATCAGAGTGATATTATATATGGAGAGGCTCGTTAGAATATAAGAAATCATAAAAAAACTGATGCAGTACCGCTTATCAAAAATCCAACACGACTCAACTGCCCAGATTAACGTTGGTGGCATCGCTAAAGCACCAACAAGGAAATCCGACACCGCCAGAGAGAGCATGAGCATGTTTGTTGGTGTGTGAAGCTGCTTGAAGTGAAGAACAGAGATGATGACGAGCATATTTCCACACACTGTTAGAAGAACCACAGAAGCTGAACACACGTACAGTAAGATATAAACTGCAGGAGATAAGGATCTCTCTGGACAGGAGAAATGCTCACAGAGATCAGACTGGTTAAACTCCGTCAGGTTCATGAATACATGCATTAAAAAAATGTAAAAGTCTCTGTTACATTATGGTGAAATGAATTATAGGTCAGGCAACTCAGATGTTTTTATAGTTTAGAAATTAAGCACGCCCCCAAGTTTGATTGACAGCTCAATGAATATGATGTCATGCCTTGGGGAAACAAAAGGCCACAGAAGGCATTAAGCACAGAAAAAAACACCTAGTATTACGTGATTCTTCAGTTTACAAGGAAGAAAACATTAACGGAAACCAAGGAATAAAAAACACATGAAGGCCACAAAAACTGCTTGAGCTTAGAAATGTTGCAGTGTGGATAAAGTGAAAATGTGATGAATGTTGTAAACGTGCGGATGAATGTCTGATCTCAAACTACATCAAAAACAGTATTTAATACACTGGACTCCATATATAAAACACTGGCATTTGTTCTCATGATAATCATGAAAATTTAACTCGATTCCCGCCTCTGTCCTGTGTGTGCGGACCTCGCTTGTTCTCTCTGTGCTGCAGGGGTTTCCTTCGGGTACTCCGGTTTCCTCCCCCCAGTCTAAAGACATGCATTGTAGGCTGATTGGCATTTCCAAAAATGTCCATAGTGTATGAATGTGTGTGTGATTGTGCCCTGCGATGGATCGGCACCCCGTCCAGGGTGTACCCCGCCTTGTGCCCCATGGTCCTTGGGATAGGCTCCAGGTTCCCCACAACCCTGTAGGATAGAAGTATAGAAGATGGATGGATGGAAATAGAGTTGGCTCAGGTATGTCTAGGGATTCTCCAGGAGGGTCTGGAACGAGGGGCCGGGGATAGAGAAGTCGAGGCTGACCTTCCAATACTTCTCACCACAACAACCAGCAGGAAAAGGAATTGATGAATGAATGAATACATACATGATCCATGATTGGTGTGGGAAGAAGAGCTGTGGTGGTCATAGTATGGAGATAAAGTGTCATCTTTATAACAGTGGAAGTTAAATCAGAAAAGAACCCACAATAAATGTCAGTGCATAGACTGAACATAAATTATTATTTGTACTGCAATGCCTCCAGTATTAATTTTGAACATCCATCCATTTTCTGTACTGCTTATCCTACACAAGGTCACAGGGAGCCTGGAGCCTATCCCAGGGGATTCGGGGCATGAGGTGGGGGACACCCTGGATGAAGTGCTGACCTTCTACACATTACAGTGAAAAAAAAAACATATGAAAGGTGAGGAAAATCCTAAACTTGTAGAGCTCCAACAACAAATCAGTGAGTTAAATAAGAATAAAGCAGAGGAAAGGGAAAGTAACACGCAAAAAATACGTGTACATAATATGAGAAATTTGTTTCAATGAAAATATGTTCTAAAACATAAACTGAAAGAATAGTAGTAAAAACTGTCCAGTAGGAAAAACTCCAGTTTTCACTGAAGTTGAATTTTTACTTTATTTTTATTTTTAACATCACACTTGTTCCAGATAAACTTTGATATTTTGAGTATGTCAAAATTGCTGCATACATAAGGCACATTGTTTAGTGTGTTTAATATTGTAATGTGTTATTAAAATGCCTAAACAATTTGTTTGTAAACAACTCTGTTTTAAATTTGTATGTGGAAATATCCAAAGATGTGATCGTCCTGTCTCACAAGTACAAAACACATTCATGAAAGAATATTGATTAAAGCAGAGTCTGTCTGGAATATTCGCAGAGTTCTAATTAATTTAATGCACCTCCTAAACCACGGGTAAAACAGAGCATAAATAACAGGATTAATGGTGGAATTAAGATAAAGCACAATAAAGACTTTCTG
Source organism: Ictalurus furcatus (assembly GCF_023375685.1). Lineage (NCBI taxonomy): Eukaryota > Metazoa > Chordata > Actinopteri > Siluriformes > Ictaluridae > Ictalurus > Ictalurus furcatus. Next base: position 629,520 of record NC_071256.1, read on the forward strand.
AAATGTTTCTGTCTGTAGTTCTATAACATCACCTAATAAACTGTAAATAAAATACGGAAGTAAACACATCAGAAACACAGACACTAAAATGCCCAGGACTTTAGCTGCTTTTCTCTCAGATTTCATCGAGTGTGAGGTGATTTTCTGTGTTTTAGGCCGTGTGTGATTATTAAGCTCTCTGATAGCAGTGGCATGTTTCTTAGCAATCACAAACACTCGAGTATACAATATGATTATGATGGAACATGGAAATATAAACGCTATTACAAGGTCAACTGCGAATAAAACTTCATTCAGAAAAAGATAACACTCTCCAGGACACATTACAAAACTCGTGAAGCTTCTATTGAAATAATAAAATGCTGTGTTATACACCAGAGAAGCACACCAGTTGGAAAAAACCACAATGCTCATAGTTCTCCTAGAGATTGTGTTCATGTAGAGAAAGGGGTTTGAGAGAGCCAGATACCGATCCATAGCGATCAGAGCAATATTATAAATGGAGAGGCTCGTGAGAATATAACCAGTCATCAAAAAACTGATGCAGTACCGCTTATCAAAAATCCAACATGACTCAATGGCCCAGATTAACACCGGCGGTATCACTAGAGCACCGATGAGGAAATCCGACACCGCTAGAGAGAGCACGAGCAGGTTTGTTGGTGTGTGAAGCTGCTTGAAGTGAAGAACAGAGATGATGACGAGCATATTTCCACACACTGTTAGAAGAACCACAGCAGCTGAACACACGTACAGTAAGATATAAACTGCAGAAGATCCACATCTCTCTGGACAGGAGAAATGCTCACAGAGATCAGACTGGTTAAACTCCGTCAGGTTCATTCTGTCATACTGCCACAGAAATACATCCTATATTAGATGCTAACATTGTAAATCTGTACCTGCAACAAGTCACAATCAAATGACTTATGGCTCAAACGGGTCTGGTGGTCTCCTCCGTTCCTCACACCGGAACAAGAGAGGATGCACCTGCTGTGTCCAGTAAGGGCTTTCTGTACTTACGTCCACCGCTCCGGCCAGTGGCGTAAGCCAGAGCAGCTGCTGGTCTGCTTTGGCGGCACAGTAAAGGTGATACTGTGTCAAAGCAGCGCATCTCTAATTGGATAGTGGAAGCAATCTCTATGGCTTACGAGGCATGCGGTCTCGCCACGCCTCTGGGCATAAGAGCTCATTCCACTAGGGCGGTCGCCTCCTCGAAGGCTTTGTCCAACTGGGTATCCTTGAGGGATGTGTGTACTGCTGCAGGATGGTCTACACCACACACATTCTTTCTTTATTACAGCCTCGATATTCATTCCACCCCGGGCTCGAGTGTGTTGCAGTGACCCTCGTGCTTGGGTCTTTTTGAACAGGCTGTACCCTCGGTATGACAGAGTGGGTATTGCCATTCCCATACTGTTATGATAAATGCAATGTCGAAGTTCCCTTTGAAAGGGAACGTCGGGGTTACGCATGTAACCCTGTTCCCTGAGAAGGGAACGAGACATTGCATAGCTCTGCCATACCAGGGCAGGCCTGTGAATTGCATCTTCCCTTCAGATAATAAGGCTGGCGGCGTGGTTCACAGGTGCCATTTATATATCAGGCGACGCGCTTAATTGCCACGTCACCTGATCATGGCAGGCCTATAAGTAGATGCATGATTTTACACAAGCTTCAGATACCAGTCATGCACGCAAGGCGCTTCCCATACTGTTATGCTAAATGCAACATCTCGTTCCCTTCTCAGGGAACAGGGTTACATGCGTAACCCCGACGTTTCTGTCAAGGTAAGTGGGGAATGTTTTGAGGTCACTAATATTAAATAGACTCCATCAATGTATGTTTGACCTAGCTAACACTAGACAAGTTCATAGATAACATTATACAACAGTTACCAGTAAATTCCAGTAAAGTTACCAGGCTGTTGCACTGTTCAGATACACCATCTATATATTCTTATACCTCAGAAAAAAAAATAAAAAAATAAAAATGGGGGGTCTTCATGATGGACACATAAATTTGATCCAATAGTTATTAGTTAGCACTTTTTTCATTTCTCCATAGTAGTCATGTCCTAGTCAGGTGATACAGCAGAACCATATTAACCTCAATCAGTGTCCTCAATTTATAGAGTATAGCACATTTAAAAGTCAAGTGTTGGCTACATTGCTGGATACTATGTTCGGTTAAAGTAAAACAGTAATGAAATAAATTACAAATAAAATGAAATAAAAGATAAAATAATAATGGAATAATGATCGTTCCAAGATGGTGGAGTGGCAGTAGAATGCAGCGTCCTTCTTTGTAGCCTGATTTTTTACAGCACATGGACATCAGATCAACCGGTGTTTATGTTTACCATCGCCAGACACTGCTAAAATGCACAAACCATGCAACAACCAACTTGCATGATGATCTGCTGGAAAAGCTACGCGATCTCGGCTTGCTGTGGAGAACAGGCCTCTAGTCCTCAGTGTCACCTGATGTTGGTGGCCGGGGGAAGGGAACTTCACAAGCAGTGTGCGAGGAAGTGGCAGCGCGGCAATAAGCCGGGGGTCTGTGCTAGGTTAAAAACAAACCCTACACAGCTGGATCTCCCGTCCATCCTGCTCTCCAATGTTTGTTCTCTGGACAATAAACTGGACTACATCCAACTCCAGCAGGCAATATGGCGTGAGTTTAGAGACTGCTGCGTCTTTGTTTTCACTGAGACATGGCTCAGTGACTGAGTTCCGGACGCCGCCATTCAGCTAGATGCGCTCGCCTCATTTCGTGCCGACAGAAATGCAGCTCTGTGCGGGAAGGCTCGTGGTGGTGGCTTGTGTATTTACATCAACATGGAATGATGCAAGAACTCGGTGTTAGTTTTTAGTTACTGTTCATCGATGGTGGAGTTTGTGACTGTTAGATGCAGACCATTTTATTTACTGCGGGAATTCATCACTGGCCTTATAACCGGAGTATACATTCCCCCCAGCGCTAATGGTAAGGAGGTGCTCGGTGAACTGTATGGGGCTATTAGTGAACTGCAGAACACACACCCTGATGGACTGTTTATCATCGCCGGAGGTTTCAATCATGTGAATCTCAAATCAGTACTCCCTAAATTCCATCAACATGTGAACTTTGCAACAAGAGGGGTGAACATGCTGGATCTTGTTTACACAAACATCAACGGCACATACCAGGCAGAGCCCAACCCCCACCTTGGCTACTCAGACCACAGCCCTGCCCCCACCTCGGCTACTCAGACCACATTTCTTTTCAAGACAATCACTACACGCTCCAACCAGAAGACGTGGATGATGAGGTGCATGCACTGCTGAGAACCCAAGCCTCTGCCTTCAGGGCAGGTAACAATGCGGCCCTAAGAACAGTGAGGGCCAAACTGTCCCAGCCATCAGAGAGCAAAGCACGCACACGCCCAAAAAATCCACAGTCACTTCACGGATAGCGGCGCATGTGGCAGGGCATTCAGGCCATCAGCAACTACAGGACAACATCACCTGCCTATGACAGTGATGCCTCCCTTCCAGATGCACTGAACTTCTACACTCGGTTTGAGGCACAGAATGACATGGCAGCAAGGTAGACCACCCCTCCTCCCAATGACCAGGTGTTGTGTCTAACAACGGCTGACATGAGGAAACCTCTATGCAGAGTCAACCCACAGAAGGCTGCTGGATCAGACAACGTTCCTGGCAGAGTGCTCAGAGAATGTGCAGATCAGCTGGCAGAGGTTTTCACTGACATCTTCAACATCTCCCTGAGCAGCGCTGTCATTCCAATGTGCTTCAAGGCGACCACCATTGTCCCCGTGCCGAAGAAGTCTTCAGTGTCCTGCCTCAATGACTATCGTCCCGTTGCACTCACATACATCATTATGAAGTGTTTCAAGAGGCTTGTCATGAGGGACATCAAGACCCTGCTGCCCCTCTCACTGGACCGGCTGCAGTTTGCGTATCACCCCAACTGCTCAACGGATAATGCCATCGCCACCACCCTACATCTGGCCCTCACCCACCTGGACAAGAAGGACACCTATGTTCGAATGCTGTTCATAGACATCAGTTCAGCATTCAACACAATTGTTCTTCAGCACCTGATTGGAAAGCTGAACATACTGGTTCTGAACACCTCCATCTGCAACTGGTTCCTGGACTTTGTGACTGTGAGACCTCAGTCAGTCTGGATCGGGAACAGCATCTCTAGCACCATCACACTGAGCACGGGGTCCCTCAGGGCTGTGTGCTCAGTCTACTGCTGTTCAATCTGCTGACTCATGACTGTGCAGCAACGCGCAGCTCCAATCACATCATCAAGTTTATCGTTGACACGACTGTGGTGGGTCTCATCAGCAAGAACGACAAGTCAGCATATAGAGAGGAGGTGCAGTGGCTAACAGAGCCAACAACCTGTCTCTGAACGTGGACAAAATGAAAGAGATGGTTGTTGAGTTCAGTAGAGCACGGCGTGACCACTCTCCACTGAACATCGACGACTCCTCCATGGAGATCATCAAGAGCACCAAATTCCTTGGTGTTCACCTGACAGAGAACCTCACTGATGCTTACAGCAATGTTGCTTATAGAGAAAGGTGGGTGTGGTTGTTGGCCTGAAACTCTGAGTTTGTTCAACTTGCTTCTTGAAACAGGCCTCAGATCTCTGGGCTCCACTATTTTGAACTCTCTCAAGTGGGAGGACAACATCACATGCCAAGTCAAGAAGACACAACGGAGAATGTTCTTTCTGAAGCCATCATTAAGAGAATCCTTACATCCTCATCACTGTGTTGTTCCCTTCCTCCTCTTCGCAGTCCAAGAAACTATTATAACGAGTAATCTGTACTGTTGAGAAGATCATCAGCTACCTGGTCAGTACTATCAACTGACAGTGCAAGAATACAGGGCCAAGAGAACTCATCACCAGAACAGCTCCTTTCAGTGTCAAGCTCATCAAGAGCAATTTTGTTTTCTGGGTTCTTGACTCATACATATTTAAGCTGTGCAGTTTATCACCAAATGTATTAATTCTGTCTTTATTAGATACAGCAGTAATATCTGGACTATAACAACTAGTGCAATAGCAATGCCTGCACCGAATGCACAATACACTACAATCTATTTGGACACTACCTCAAAGAAGGTATCTAGTAAATGCGTTATTCTTTTGCACCAATAAAGTGATACATGTCTGTGCATCTCTGATCACACAATTTCCTGGTGAATAAAGTGTGTTCTGAATCTGATAAGTAGTGTGAGCAAAGAGGGACTGCTTTCCCCCCAGCACTGCCTCTTTTTGTTGGATAAGGACTAACCTTTTTCCAGTGGTATGGTATGGCTATTCATTCTGCATGTGATGCATAGTTTGAAAATACTCTCACCATCACCTTTTGAACCCTTGGAGGTTTTAACCCTCTGTCGTTAAAATAAATCTCTTCTGATACTCATCCTGACATCTATCAAGCAAGTGAGCAAGCTTCAGGTGTTATCTATGTACCCCTATTGTACACACTTTATCTCGGGTCACACCAAAATTACAATGCTGCCTAACCACGCTTTCCTTCATAAATCCATCATGCAAATATTCACTATAGAAGTACTCAAAAATCTATCCAGAAGGTATTTAAATCTTTTGAAAACTAATTGACTTTATCTATATTATTCAGTACTAATTTTGAAGCAATGGTTCTTTTTTCTACTTTTTCCTAATTCATATTTTATCTTTTTATTTTACTGTCACATGCACATTAGTCATATTTATGATGTACATTAGGCCAAACGGATTTTCTCCCTCCGCTTTCATACTTTTAATGTCACATGCACATTGCAGTCATAATATGAAAGTTTCAAGACTTAATAACATGCAAAAACTGTATTTGTAATGCAAAATCATATTTACCGAGGGTGCCAATATTAGTGGAGGGCACTGTATCTGTATAAGACTGTAGATTTGATTTACAAGGATGAGATGTGTCTTCACATGTGAATGCTGTAGAGATGATTATTCATTAGCATTGAAAAATAAATATAATTTTGTATTGCGTCTTTATTATCTCATAACTGTGTCTACAGGAGAGATTACATGTTAACTGAGAAATAAAATAGCAAGTTACAAAACACTAAATTAGAATAGTGAACCATTTTAGCATCAAATGTTTAAAAAAAATCACAATAAAAGCACAATTTAATCTTTTTCTTTTGAAAACCTGTTTGTTTTTGGCCCACGTGTTAATCTGTACAATTGTTTACATGCACTGTATGCTATTATGTAATATAATACAGTACAATATAAATTATATTGGGGAGGTGGGTTGATTTGTTACAGACGTTTAGATTATATATAAAATAATAGCAATATTTGGCCATTGAATCAGAAGAACTAAAATATTGCTAAAAATATTTAATAATGCAAGAGTTCAGTTGGAATATTTGCAGAGTCATAACCCGCAGTAAAACAGAGAATAAATAAATTAATAGATTAATGGAGGAATTAAGACAAAACCTGTTTATAAGTTCTGTAATGTTTCTGTCTGTAGTGTGATGACATCACCTAATAAACTGTAAATAAAATACAGAATAAACACACCAAAAACCCAGACCCAGAACACGTCACAAAACTCATGACGTTTCCCTTGGAATAAAGAATGCTATGTTTATACACCAGACACACAGCGATTAAAGAACAGCGATTAGAGACTGTGTTTGTATAGAGAGTGAAATACTGACCAACAGAGATCAGAGTGTTATTATAGATGGATAATATTGTGAAAAATAAACAGTAAACAAAACAAAAACAAACAAAAAAAATCTGCAGGAACCTCTCCCCAAATATCCAGATCAACACCGTATTGTATTATATATAATCAAACAGAATAAAGCTCTTATATTATACAATATAGTACTGTAAATATTTATTATATTGATGGTGGGAATTAGATTTGTTATAGAAGCTTAAATTAAATCTCATATAAAATAAACATTTAGGTACATCATCAAAAAGAGGCTATTTATGAAAGAATATTGATTAATGCAGAGTCTGTCTGGAATATTCGCAGAGTTATAATTAATTTAATGCACCTCCTAAACCACGGGTAAAACAGAGCATAAATAACAGGATTAATGGTAGAATTAAGATAAAGCACAATCACAAGTTTCTGAAATGTTTCTGTCTGTACTTCAATAACATCACCTAATAAACTGTAAATAAAATACGGAAGTAAACACATCAGAAACACAGACACTAAAATGCCCAGGACTTTAGCTGCTTTTCTCTCAGATTTCATCGAGTGTGAGGTGATTTTCTGTGTTTTAGGCCGTGTGTGATTATTAAGCTCTCTGATAGCAGTGGCATGTTTCTTAGCAATCACAAACACTCGAGTATACAATATGATTATGACAGAGAGTGGAAATATAAATGAAAATATAAGGTCAATTACAGACGAAACATCATTCAGAAAGAGAGAACACTCTCCAGGACACATTACTGAACCCATGAAGTTTCCATTGTAATATAAGAGTGCTGAGCTATAAGCCAGCACCACACACCAGACACATACAATTACAATACCAGTGATCCTCACAGACACTCTGTTCATGTAGAGAAAGGGGTTTGAGAGAGCCAAATACCGATCCACAGCGATCAGAGCGATATTATAGATGGATGAGATTGTAAGGAAACCATCAATCAACCAAAAACTGATGCAGAAATCTCTCCCAGAAATCCAGCATGACTCGATCATCCAGATGAACATCGGCGGCATTACTAAGGCACCAACGTGGAAATCCGACACCGCCAGAGAGAACACGAGCATGTTTGTCGGTGTGTGAAGCTGCTTGAAGTGAAGAACAGAGATGATGATGAGAAGATTTCCACACACTGTTAGAAGAACCACAGCAGCTGAACACACGTACAGTAAGATATAAACTGCAGGAGATCCAGATCTGTCTGGACAGGAGAAATGCTCACAGAGATCAGACTGGTTAAACTCCGTCAGGTTCATTCTGTCATACTGCCACAGAAATACATCCTATATTAGATGCTAACATTGTACATCTGTACCTGCAACGAGTCACAATCAAATGACTTATGGCTCAAACGGGTCTGGTGTTTTTATAGTTTATAAATTACTCACACCCCCTGAGTTTGAGTGGCAGCATGTGAATACATATGATGTCATGCTGTGTTGGAATAGGCCTAGTAAGTACTAGTGAGAGACTTAAACCTGCCATTATGCAAACTTGTGTGCAACAAATTCTCAATTAAATATCAACACACAGTTCTTATGCTGAGAACCTGCCCTATGAATTAAGAATAAGTGTAAAAATGGTTAACAAATCATTTTCAGAATAAATCATTATGCCATATTGTTCTTTATGGCTTTGTCTCAATAACCAATATTGCTATATGAACTAGTATGGAAAATGTTTTCCACCTACAATAAAGGAACATGCTGTGATATATAGACACACTATATGACACAGTATGACTATAATAAATTGGAACTGTTGATGGGATATAATCTCAACACTATTTAGTACAGTAGCATAGTGATTTGAGCGTCACAGACCATCTGTAATGATAAAGAAATTCTAACACTGCTTGCTAACATGGACAAAGTGCAAGTAAGGGTGTGCCATTCAAAATCTGACAACACAGTGGTATTGTCTAGCTTTAGGGAAACTTTAAGTATTGTCCAATTTTTTACCTGATGTTAACCGACACTTCTTGAAAGTCCTGCCCCTTCCCATAGATTATATTCATGACTGGACTTGTGGGGTGCCATCACTTTCTGTCAAGGTAAGTGGGGAATGTTTTGAGAAAAAAAAAAAAAAATCGGTGTCCTCAATTTGTTCAGTGTAGCACATTTAAAAGTCAAGTGTTGGCTAAATTGCTGTATACTATCTTCAGCTAAATTTAAACAGTAATGAAATAAATTACAAATAAAATGAAATAAAAGATAAAATAATAATGATCGATCCAAGATGGTGGAGCGGCAGTAGAACACAGCGGCCTCTCCGGATAAAAAATGGAGCTATTTTTGTTTCGTAGCCCGATTTTTTACAGCACATGGACATCAGAGCAACCGGTGTTTATGTTTATCATCGCCAGACACTTGTAAAATGCAGAAACCATGCAACAACCAACTTGCATGATGATCTGCTGGAAAAGCTACGCGATCTCGGCTTGCTGTGGAGAACAGGCCTCTAGTCCTCAGTGTCACCTGATGTTGGTGGCCGGGGGAAGGGAACTTCACAAGCAGTGTGCGAGGAAGGGGCAGCACGGCAATAAGCCGGGGGTCCGTGCTAGGTTAAAAACAAACCTTACACAGCTGGATCTCCCGTCCATCCTGCTCTCCAATGTCTGTTCTCTGGACAATAAACTGGACTACATCCAACTCCAGCAGGCAATGTGGCGTGAGTTTAGAGACTGCTGCGTCTTTGTTTTCACTGAGACATGGCTCAGTGACTGAGTTCCGGACGCCGCCATTCAGCTAGATGCGCTCGCCTCATTTCGTGCCGACAGAAATGCAGCTCTGTGCGGTAAGGCTCGTGGTGGTGGCTTGTGTGTTTACATCAACATGGAATGATGCAAGAACTCGGTGTTAGTTTTTAGTTACTGTTCATCGCTGGTGGAGTTTGTGACTGTTAGATGCAGACCATTTTATTTACAGCGGGAATTCATCACTGGCCTTATAACCGGAGTATACATTCCCCCCAGCGCTAATGGTAAGGAGGTGCTCGGTGAACTGTATGGGGCTATTAGTGAACTGCAGAACACACACCCTGATGGACTGTTTATCATCGCCGGAGATTTCAATCATGCAAATCTCAAATCATTACTCCCTAAATTTCACCACCATGTGAACTTTGCAACAAGAGGGGTGAACAAGCTGGACCTTGTTTACACAAATATCCCCGGCACGTACCAGGCAGAGCCCAACCCCCACCTCAGCTACTCAGACCACAGCCCCGCCCCCACCTCGGCTACCCAGACCACATTTCTGTTCAAGACAATCAGTACACGCTCCAAACCAGAAGACGTGGGTGACTGTGGAGGTGCGTACACTGCTGAGGACCTGAGACTCCGCCTTCAGGGCAGGTAACAAAGCGGCCCTAAGAACAGAAAGGGCTAAATTGTCCCAGCCATCAGAGAACAAAGCACGCACATGCCCAGAAAATCCACAGTCACTTCACAGATAACGGCGCATGTGGCAGGGCATTCAGGCCATCAGCAACTACAGGACAACGTCACATGCCTATGACAGAGATGCCTCAGTTCCAGATGCACTGATCAACATCTACACTCGGTTTGAGGCACAGAATGATGTGGTGGCAAGGAAGACCACGCCTCCTCCCAACGACCAGGAGCTGTGTCTAACCACGGCTGACTTGAGGAAACCTCTATGCAGAGTCAACTCATGGAAGGCTTCTTCAGCTGGACCAGACAACATTCCTGGAAGAGTGTTCAGAGGATGTGCAGATCAGCTGCCTGAGCAGAGCCATCGATTCCAACGTGCTTCAAGGCGCCTCAATGACTAGTGTCCCGTTGCACTCACATCCATCATCATGAGGTGCCTCGTCATGAGGCACATCAAGACCCTGCTGCCCCATCACTCGACTGCTCAACGGATAATGCCACCACCACCCTACATCTGGCCCTCACCCACCTGGACACGTTCGAATGCTGTTCATAGACTTCACTTCAGTTCAGCATTCCATTCACCAATCACCTCAGCACCTGATTGGTCTGAACACCTCCATCTTCAAATGAATACTGGACTTTGTGACTGTGAGACCTCAGTCAGTCTGGATCAGGAACAGCATCTCCAACACCACCACCCTGAGTGCTCAGTCTATTGCTGTTCACTCTGCTGACTCATGACTGTGCAGCAACGCACAGCTCCAATCACATCATCCATCAATCCATCTTCTACCACTTACTCCTTCTTCAGGGTCAGGGGGAAACCTGGAGCCAATCCCAGGGAGCATCGGGGTACACCCTGGACAGGGTGCCAGTCCATCGCAGGGCACAATCACATACACACTCACACACCCATTCATACACTACGGACACTTTAGACACGCCAATCAGCCTACCATGCATGTCTTTGGACTGGGATGGGAGGAAACCGGAGTACCCGGAGGAAACCCCCGCAGCACGGGGACATGAACATGCAAACGCCGCACACACATGGCCCCGGAGGGAATCGAACCCCGGACCCTGTTCAGCAAGAATGACGAGTAAGAATACAGAGAGGAGATGCAGTGGTTAACGGACTGAGGCAGAACCAACAACCTGTCTCTGAACATGGACAAAATGAAAGAGATGGTTGTTGAGTTCAGTAGAGCACGGAGTGACCACTCTCCACTGAACATCAGTGGCTCCTCCATGGAGATCGTCAAGAGCACCAAATTCCTTGGTGTTCACCTGACAGAGAAACTCACTGATGCTTATAGCGATGTTGTTGATAGACAAAGGTGGGTGTGGTTGTTGGCCTGCAACTCTGGGTTTAGTTCAACTTGCTTCTTGAAACAGGCCTCAGATCTCTGGGCTCCACTATTTTGAACTCTCTCAAGTGGGAGGAGAATATCACATGCCAAGTCAAGAAGACACAACGGAGAATGTTCTTTCTGAAGCCATCATTAAGAGAATCCTTACATCCTCATCACTGTGTTGTTCCCTTCCTCCTCTTCGCAGTCCAAGAAACTATTATAACGAGTAATCTGTACTGTTGAGAAGATCATCAGCTACCTGGTCAGTACTATCAACTGACAGTGCAAGAATACAGGGCCAAGAGAACTCATCACCAGAACAGCTCCTTTCAGTGTCAAGCTCATCAAGAGCAATTTTGTTTTCTGGGTTCTTGACTCATACATATTTAAGCTGTGCAGTTTATCACCAAATGTATTAATTCTGTCTTTATTAGATACAGCAGTAATGTCTGGACTATAACAACTAGTGCAATAGCAATGCCTGCACTGAAGGCACAATACACTACAACCTATTTGGACACTACCTCAAAGAAGGTATCTAGTAAATGCGTTATTCTTTTGCACCAATAAAGTGTTATCTGTCTCCAGGTCTGTATCTTAACTTGTGACGCTGTTCAATGTTTATATGTTGATTTTTGTCATTATGTTGAATATTTGCTGAACTAGACATCTTTCACACTAAGAGAAATACTGATACATGTCTGTGCATCTCTGATCACACAATTTCCTGGTGAATAAAGTGTGTTCTGAATCTGATAAGTAGTGTGAGCAAAGGGGGACTGCTTTCCCCCCAGCACTGCCTCTTTTTGTTGGATAAGGACTAACCTTCTTCCAGTGGTATGGTATGGCTATTCATTCTGCATGCGATGCAGGGTTTGAAAATACTTCTGTCAGTCAGCACTCTCCTGTAGGTTGGCATTTTAAGGGCACACATCATTTAAGCCAACCTCAAATCATTTGACCCCATCGTAGAATCTAGCTATAGTTCTAGATTCACTCTCACCATTACCTTTAGAACCGTTGGAGGTTTTAACCCTCTGTCGTTAAAATAAATCTGTACTGATACTCATCCTGACATCTATCAAGCAAGTGAGCAAGCTTCAGGTGTTATCTATGTACCCCTATTGTACACACTTTATCTCGGGTCACACCAAAATTACAATGCTGCCGAACCACACTTTCCTTCATAAATCCATCATGCAAATATTCACTATAGAAGTACTCAAAAATCTATCCAGAAGGTATTTAAATCTTTTGAAAACTAATTGACTTTATCTATATTATTCAGTACTAATTTTGAAGCAATGGTTCTTTTTTCTACTTTTTCCTAATTCATATTTTATCTTTTTATTTTACTGTCACATGCACAATAGTCATATTTATGATGTACATTAGGCCAAACGGATTTTCTCCCTCCGCTTTCATACTTTTAATGTCACATGCACATTGCAGTCATAATATGAAAGTTTCAAGACTTAATAACATGCAAAAACTGTATTTGTAATGCAAAATCATATTTACCGAGGGTGCCAATATTAGTGGAGGGCACTGTATCTGTATAAGACTGTAGATTTGATTTACAAGGATGAGATGTGTCTTCACATGTGAATGCTGTAGAGATGATTGTTCATTAGCATTGAAAAATAAATATAATTTTGCTATTGCGTCTTTATTATCTCATAACTGTGTCTACAGGAGAGATTACATGTTAACTGAGAAATAAAATAGCAAGTTACAAAACACTAAATTAGAATAGTGATCCATTTTAGCATCAAATGTTTAAAAAAAATCACAATAAAAGCACAATTTAATCTTTTTCTTTTGAAAACCTGTTTGTTTTTGGCCCACGTGTTAATCTGTACAATTGTTTACATGCACTGTATGCTATTATGTAATATAATACAGTACAATATAAATTATATTGGGGAGGTGGGTTGATTTGTTACAGATGTTTAGATTATATATAAAATAATAGCAATATTTGGCCATTGAATCAGAAGAACTAAAAATATTACTAAAAATATTTAATAATGCAAGAGTTCAGTTGGAATATTTGCAGAGTCATAACCCGCAGTAAAACAGAGAATAAATAAATTAATAGATTAATGGAGGAATTAAGACAAAACCTGTTTATAAATTCTGTAATGTCTGTCTGTAGTGTGATGACATCACTTAATAAACTGTAAATAAAATACAGAATAAACACACCAAAAACCCAGACCCAGAACACGTTACAAAACTCATGACGTTTCCCTTGGAATAAAGAATGCTATGTTTATACACCAGACACACAGCGATTAAAGAACATGATACCACACTTAGTCCTCCTAGAGACTGTGTTTGTATAGAGAGTGAAATACTGACCAACAGAGATCAGAGTGTTATTATAGATGGATAATATTGTGAAAAATAAACAGTAAACAAAACAAAAACAAACAAAAAAAATCTGCAGGAACCTCTCCCCAAATATCCAGATCAACACCGTATTGTATTATATATAATCAAACAGAATAAAGCTCTTATATTATACAATACAGTACTGTAAATATTTATTATATTGATGGTGGGAATTAGATTTGTTATAGAAGCTTAAATGAAATCTAATATAAAATAAACATTTAGGTACATCATCAAAAAGAGGCTATTTATGAAAGAATATTGATTAAAGCAGAGTCTGTCTGGAATATTTGCAGAGTTATAATTAATTTAATGCACCTCCTAAACCACGGGTAAAACAGAGCATAAATAACAGGATTAATGGTGGAATTAAGATAAAGCACAATCACAAGTTTCTGAAATGTTTCTGTCTGTAGTTCAATAACATCACTTAATAAACTGTAAATAAAACACGGAAGTAAACACATCAGAAACACAGACACTAAAATGCCCAGGACTTTAGCTGCTTTTCTCTCAGATTTCATCGAGTGTGAGGTGATTTTCTGTGTTTTAGGCCGTGTGTGATTATTAAGCTCTCTGATAGCAGTGGCATGTTTCTTAGCAATCACAAACACTCGAGTATACAATATGATTATGACAGAAAGTGGAAATATAAATGAAAATATAAGGTCAATTACAGACGAAACCTCATTCAGAAAGATAAAACACTCTCCAGGACACATTACAGTATTTGTAAAGTTTCCATTGTAATATAAGAGTGCTGAGATATAGGCCAGCATCACACACCAGACACATACAATTACAATACCAGTGATCCTCACAGACACACTGTTCATGTAGAGAAAGGGGTTTGAGAGAGCCAAATACCGATCCACAGCGATCAGAGCGATATTATAGATGGACGAGATTGCGATGAAACCACTAATTAACCAAAAACTGATGCAGAAACCGCTTCCAAAAATCCAGCATGACTCGATTGTCCAGATTAACATCGGCGGCATTACAAAAGCACCAATGAGGAAATCCGACACAGCCAGAGAGAACACGAGCATGTTTGTCGGTGTGTGAAGCTGCTTGAAGTGAAGAACAGAGATGATGACGAGCATATTTCCACACACTGTTAGAAGAACCACAGCAGCTGAACACACGTACAGTAAGATATAAACTGCAGGAGATCCAGATCTCTCTGGACAGGAGAAATGCTCACAGAGATCAGACTGGTTAAACTCCGTCCGGTTCATTCTGTCATACTGCCACAGAAATACATCCTATATTGGATGCTAACATTGTAAATCTGTACCTGCAACAAGTCACAATCAAATGACTTATGGCTCAAACAGGTCTGGTGTTTTTATAGTTCATAAATTACTCACACCCCCTGAGTTTGAGTGGCAGCATGTGAATACATATGATGTCATGCTGTGTTGGAACAAAAGGCCTAATACTGACTAGTGAGTAGTTAACAAAACATTTCACAGTAAACCATAATGCCTTATTCGCTGTGTTTTCCTGTCTCTTCATGGCTTTGTCCCAAATAAAGTTCTCCAGCTACAGTAAAGAAACATGTGATATTTAGACACACTATATGACACAGTATGATTATCATAAATATGAACAGTTGACAGGATATAGTCTCAACACTATTTAGTATAGTAGAATAGTTATTTGAGCATCACAGGCCATCTGTAATGATAAAGAAATTCTAACACTGCTTGTGTACTAAATGGATACAGTGGTAGCTCAGTGGTTAAGATGCTGGACGACTGATCAGAAGTTTGTTAGTTCAACTACCAGCACTGCCAATCTACCACTGCTAGGCCTTTCAGAGAGACACTTAACCCTCAACTGCTCAGTTGTATGAATGAGGTAAATGTAAGTCAGTCTGGATGAGGGCATCTGCTGTAAATGTAGTCAAGCTTAATTCTTCTTTTCGTTGCTTACCCTAGCACGGACAAAGTGCAAGTAGGGGTGTGTCATTCAAAATCTGCAAGGACACATGGCCATCCAGGTAACAGTCTGTTTCAGAAGAAATCAACAGGCAGGTACTTCCAAACCCAAGGCCCCAAGAAAACGCCACATCAACAGCTTCTTCCTGTGTGCTATCAGCCTCATCAAACAAGGCCAATGATGTTTTCTGGATTCTCGAATCATACTTATTTAAGCCGTGCGGTTCATCACCTAATATATTAATCCTCGATTTAATAGATACAACAATAATAGCTGTACTACAGTAACTAGAGCAATACCAACGCCTGCACTGAATGCACAATACATACTATTTGAACACTACCTCAAAGAATGTACCTACATATTGTTTTTCACTCATAAAATCTGATCGGTCTCCACAGCTGTATGATCACTTGTGGCACTGTTCAGTGTGTAAATGTCCATTGGTTGTATTTTAGATGTCTACAGCACCAATCACAAGAGAAGAGTTCTGTGATCTGAATGTTTTTGCATATCTGATCAGATAATGTATTTGGGGAAAAGGAGTGTGTTCTCATACTGATTGTTATAAATGGTGTGAGCAGAGCAGAACTGTTTTTGTCATGTCTTTGGGTTAATTCAACTTTACCTGTTTGCCACTAGATGGCGCCCCAGTCTGAGATGTTTTTGAGCTGCCGAGATTAAATGAAGAAACTGTGTTGTGCCAGCCATCCTGGCATTGTGTGTGTTCCTAAACTGAGAAAAGACATAAATCAGTGTTATAAAAAGGATACAAAATCCCGCTAATAATTGTTAGCATATTTGTGCAAAAATAACAGTTTTGTCCCAGTGCTCTGTTTATTTTTAATTTTTTGGTTGGATAAGGACAAAGCCTTTATCACTATAGATGAGAGGCTGTCATTTCTGCATGCCTTAAAATACCTTCTGTCATTCATCACTATAGTGTGGGGACTTTTTAAGGGAACAGGAGCCTGTTCCATGAAGCTAGTTGAAAAACGCAGGGTTATGGGATTAGTTTCGAGTTGACAAAACCAAACCAATCCAATCAGGCTTTACTGCTACCATGACACTGGTTATCAACATACTCTGTCAACTCAGGCTTTGACTCTTAAGCTATGATTAGTCCACGAGTGCGTGCACATAAACGCGTGACGTCGGCACAGAACAGCCAATAGCGTTCAACATGGGAAAAGAGCATGTGTGCGTATTTCGGGTTGAAAACGTTTACTTTTATAGGCTCACGTTGAGAATAAACGGATTGAAAATTTAAACCCCGACATCTTTCATGTAATTTCATTTAATATAAATGTAAATTGTTTTAAGTAAATGTTTCTCTGTGAAGTTCTCTTCTTCTTACAGTTTGCGCTGGGGAGTTGAATTCGTTGCGTCACTTATATGTCACTTTGCTCACAGCTGATTGGTCCAAGTTGGGTTTAAGTTCTCTTACCCAGAACAAAACCTGCCCTGGAACAGGTCAGCCGTGGAGTGTTAGTTACTGTGGTGATGAACACCAGTAAAAGCAGAGCCACTTACATGATACCTAATACCCAGGGTTGGCAAAATCTATACTGAAACTTACCTGCTTAGCCACCCAAACCAGCTTCCTGGTACAGGCCCCAGGTCATTTAAGCCAGCTTCAAAACATATGGTCCCATTGTATGATCTAGCCATAGTTCTAGATTTGCTCTCAGCATCAACCTTTGAACCCTTGGAGGTTTTAACCCTTTGTCCTTAAAATAAATCTCTTCTGATACTCTTCCTGACATCTACTAAGGAAGTGAACAAGCTTCAAGTATTATTGCTGTACCTCTTCTGCACACATTTTTCCTTTGGTCACTCCAAGGGTACATTGCCGCCAAACCACGCTTTCCTCCCTAAAGCCAGGGACTCATCCTACAGTTTCATTATTTTGGAGTTGAAGAAGATAATACAGTTTAAAATCATGTAATTTATCACGTATTCTAAGTAATGAAGGTAAGGACGGATGCAAATGCAGATAAGAGTTTATTTAGAGACAGGCAGGCAGATAAATCCAAATTGTGAGACAATAGCATGGTCAAAATAACAGGCAATGGGTCAGGCGATCAACAAACAGGCATAAATGAGGCAAGGCAAGAATTGAGGACATGTAACAAGAAACTAGATCAAAAAACATGAATCAATACGAGGAACAAGGTACAACCGCTTGGTATGGTGATAACACTCCATACTACGCCAAGTCATTGTGTTCAAAAAGTCTCTTTTATAGCTTGGAGCGAGTGAGTGAGAGATTGGCAACAGGTGTGTGTGTGATTAGAATTCCAGAGAAGGTAAACGTGTGTGTGTGGGAAGTGTAGTCCATGGCAGCCATGTTTGTAGGCCACAGTGCAGGATGAGAAATGTAGTCACTGGTTTGCTGCGGTCCTGGCCCTCTGGGCAAAATGTTTCCACAGCCCCCCAGGTTCAAATACAGGCATTGCCCGACAAATAACAGGTTCCTTGAGGAGCCGAGGAGCAGACATGACTTGGAGTGTCTCGGGTGTGAGCATAACCTGGTTGGCCATATCAGCAGTTTCGGTGTGAGCAGAACTTGGTTGGCCATGTCAACAGACCCGGGCATGAACAGAACTTGGTTGGCCGTGTCAGCAGACTCGGGTGTAAGCAGAACTTGATTGGCCTTGTCAGCAGACTTGGGTGTGAGCAGAACGTGGTTGGTTGTGTCAGGAGAATCTGGTGTGAGCCTAACATGGTTGGTCGTAATGTCGGTTTCAGGCATGAGAACTTGGTTGTCCATGTCAGCAGACTTGGGCGTGATCAGAAATTGGTTGTTTGTGATGTTGGCTTCAGGTGTGAGCTGAACCTGGTTGGTCATGACGTCCGCTTCAGGCGTGAGCAGAACTTGGTTGGCCGTGTCAGCAGACTCGGGCGTGAGCAGAACTTGGTTGGCCGTGTCATCGGACTTGGGCATGAGCAGAACTTGGTGGCCTGTGTCACCGGACTTGGGCGTGAGCAGAACTTGGTTGACCGTGTCATCAGACTTGGGCGTGAGCAGAACTTGGTTGGCCGAGTCAGCAGACTCGGGCGTGAGCAGAACTTGTTTGGCCATGTCAGCAGACTCGGGCTTGAGAAGAACTTGGTTGGCCTTGTCAGCAGACTCGGGCCTGAGCAGAACTTGGTTGGCCCAGTCAGCAGACTCGGGCGCGAGCAGAACTTGGTTGGTCGTGAGGTCGGTTTCAGCCGTGAGTAGACCCTGGTTGGTCGTGACGTCGGTTTCAGGCAGAGGACTTGGTTGTCCGTGTCAGCAGGCCCGGGCGTGAGCATAACTTGGTCGTGACGTCGTCTTCAGGCATGAGCAGAACTTGGTTGGGTGTGATGTTGGCTTCAGGCATGACCAGAACCTGGTTGGTCATGACGTTGGTTTCAGGCATGAGGAGATCTTGCTTGGTCATGTTGACACACTCTGGCATGAGTATAACTTGGTTGGTCGTGATGTCGGTTTCAGGCATAAGGAGAACTTGGTTGGTCGTGTCATCAGACTCGGGCGTAAGCAGAACTTGGTTGGTCGTGTCATCAGACTCGGGCGTGAGCAGAACTTGGTTGGCCATGTCAGCAGACTTGGGCATGAACAGAACCTGGTTGGCCATGTCAGCAGACTCTGGTGTGAGCAGAACTTGGTTGGTCGTGACGTTGGCTTCAGGCATGAGCAGAACGTGCTTGGTCGTGACATTGGCTTCAGGCGTGAGCAGAACCTGGTTGTTTGTCGGTTTCAGGCATAAGCAGAACTTGGTTGATCGTGTCAACAGACTCAGGTGTAAGCAGAACGTGGTTGGTTCTGTCAGGAGAATCAGGCGTGAGCAAAACCTGGTTGGTCATGACGTCGGTTTCCGGCATGGTGACTTGGTTGCCTGTGTCAGCAGACTCGGGCGTGAGCATAACTTGGTTGGTTGTGACGTCGCTTTCAGACTGGAACTTGGTGTGGAAGATTACATCGTCTATTACAGACTGGAACTTGGTGTGTTAGGCTGTCTCTTTGACCTCAAACAGGAACTTGGCTTGAGAGGCCCTCTTTTCGACCTTGGACAGGAGCTTGGCATGAAAGGTTGTCTCTTTGACCTCAGACATGAACTGGGCTTAGGAGGTCATCTCTTCGACCTCAGACAGGAACTTGGCTTGAGAGGTTCTCTTTTGGACCTCGGACAGGAACATGTCATGGGAGGTCACCTCGTTGACCTCATACGGGAACGTGGCTTGGGAGGTCGCCTTGTCCACCTCGGACGGGAACATGGCTTGGGTTGTCGTCTCGTCGACCTCGGACATGAACTTGGCTGGAGAGGTGGTCTCTTTGACCTCAGACAGGAATATGGCTTGGGAAATCACCTCATTGACCTCTAGCAGGAACTTGACTTTATGCTGGAGCTGTGGAGATGAGACAACCTCGTGAGTCTCAGGCTGGAACTCTGGGGATGAGCCTGCCTCGTGGGTCTCCTGCTGGTGCTCTGGGGAGGGGCCGCCACGTTGACGAACGTGCTAACCACTAAGCCACCGTGCGCCCCCAATCACATCATCAAGTTCATCAATGACACGACTGTGGTGGGTTTCATCAGCAAGAACGACGAGTCAGAATACAGAGAGGAGGTGCAGTGGTTAACGGACTGAGGTAGAACCAACAACCTGTCTCTGAACGTGGACAAAATGAAAGAGATGGTTGTTGAGTTCAGTAGAGCACGGAGTGACCACTCTCCACTGAACATCAGTGGCTCCTCCATGGTGATCGTCAAGAGCACCAAATTCCTTGGTGTTCACCTGACAGAGAACCTCACTGATGCTTATAGCGATGTTGTTGATAGACAAAGGTGGGTGTGGTTGTTGGCCTGCAACTCTGGGCTTAGTTCAACTTGCTTCTTGAAACAGGCCTCAGATCTCTGGGCTCCACTATTTTGAACTCTCTCAAGTGGGAGGAGAATATCACATGCCAAGTCAAGAAGACACAACGGAGAATGTTCTTTCTGAAGCCATTATTAAGAGAATCCTTACATCCTCATCACTGTGTTGTTCCCTTCCTCCTCTTCGCAGTCCAAGAAACTATTATAACGAGTAATCTGTACTGTTGAGAAGATCATCAGCTACCTGGTCAGTACTATCAACTGACAGTGCAAGAATACAGGGCCAAGAGAACTCATCACCAGAACAGCTCCTTTCAGTGTCAAGCTCATCAAGAGCAATTTTGTTTTCTGGGTTCTTGACTCATACATATTTAAGCTGTGCAGTTTATCACCAAATGTATTAATTCTGTCTTTATTAGATACAGCAGTAATGTCTGGACTATAACAACTAGTGCAATAGCAATGCCTGCACTGAATGCACAATACACTACAATCTATTTGGACACTACCTCAAAGAAGGTATCTAGTAAATGCGTTATTCTTTTGCACCAATAAAGTGTTATCTGTCTCCAAGTCTATATCTTAACTTGTGACGCTGTTCAATGTTTATATGTTGATTTTTGTCATTATGCTGAATATTTGCTGAACTAGACATCTTTCACACTAAGAGAAATACTGATACATGTCTGTGCATCTCTGATCACACAATTTCCTGGTGAATAAAGTGTGTTCTGAATCTGATAAGTAGTGTGAGCAAAGGGGGACTGCTTTCCCCCCAGCACTGTCTCTTTTTGTTGGATAAGGACTAACCTTTTTCCAGTGGTATGGTATGGCTATTCATTCTGCATGCGATGCAGGGTTTGAAAATACTTCTGTCAGTCAGCACTCTCCTGTAGGTTGGCATTTTAAGGGCACACATCATTTAAGCCAACCTCAAATCATTTGACCCCATCGTAGAATCTAGCTATAGTTCTAGATTCACTCTCACCATCACCTTTAGAACCTTTGGAGGTTTTAACCCTCTGTCGTTAAAATAAATCTGTTCTGATACTCATCCTGACATCTATCAAGCAAGTGAGCAAGCTTCAGGTGTTATCTATGTACCCCTATTGTACACACTTTATCTCGGGTCACACCAAAATTACAATGCTGCCGAACCATGCTTTCCTTCATAAATCCATCATGCAAATATTCACTATAGAAGTACTCAAAAATCTATCCAGAAGGTATTTAAATCTTTTGAAAACTAATTGACTTTATCTATATTATTCAGTACTAATTTTGAAGCAATGGTTCTTTTTTCTACTTTTTCCTAATTCATATTTTATCTTTTTATTTTACTGTCACATGCACATTAGTCATATTTATGATGTACATTAGGCCAAACGGATTTTCTCCCTCCGCTTTCATACTTTTAATGTCACATGCACATTGCAGTCATAATATGAAAGTTTCAAGACTTAATAACATGCAAAAACTGTATTTGTAATGCAAAATCATATTTACCGAGGGTGCCAATATTAGTGGAGGGCACTGTATCTGTATAAGACTGTAGATTTGATTTACAAGGATGAGATGTGTCTTCACATGTGAATGCTGTAGAGATGATTATTCATTAGCATTGAAAAATAAATATAATTTTGCTATTGCGTCTTTATTATCTCATAACTGTGTCTACAGGAGAGATTACATGTTAATTGATAAATAAAACAGCAAGTTACAAAACACTAAATTAGAATAGTGATCCATTTTAGCATCAAATGTTTAAAAAAATCCCAATAAAAGCACAATTTAATCTTTTTCTTTTGAAAACCTGTTTGTTTTTGGCCCACGTGTTAATCTGTACAATTGTTTACATACACTGTATGCTATTATGTAATATAATACAGTACAATATAAATTATATTGGGGAGGTGGGTTGATTTGTTACAGATGTTTAGATTATATATAAAATAATAGCAATATTTGGCCATTGAATCAGAAGAACTAAAAATATTACTAAAAATATTTAATAATGCAAGAGTTCAGTTGGAATATTTGCAGAGTCATAACCCGCAGTAAAACAGAGAATAAATAAATTAATAGATTAATGGAGGAATTAAGACAAAACCTGTTTATAAATTCTGTAATGTTTCTGTCTGTAGTGTGATGACATCACCTTATAAACTGTAAATAAAATACAGAATAAACACCAAAAACCCAGACCCAGAACACGTCACAAAACTCATGACGTTTCCCTTGGAATAAAGAATGCTATGTTTATACACCAGACACACAGCGATTAAAGAACATGATACTACACTTAGTCCTCCTAGAGACTGTGTTTGTATAGAGAGTGAAATACTGACCCACAGAGATCAGAGTGTTATTATAGATGGATAATATTGTGATAAATAAACAGCAAGCAAAACAAAAACAACAACAACAAGAAAACGTCAGAAACCTCTCCCCAAATATCCAGATCAACACCGTATTGTATTATATATAATCAAACAGAATAAAGCTCTTATATTATATAATACAGTACTGTAAATATTTATTATATTGATGGTGGGAATTAGATTTGTTACAGAAACTTAAATTAAATCTAATATAAAATCAACATTTAGGCACATCATCAAAAAGAGGCTATTTATGAAAGAATATTTATTAAAGCAGAGTCTGTCTGGAATATTCGCAGAGTTATAATTAATTTAATGCACCTCCTAAACCACGGGTAAAACAGAGCATAAATAACAGGATTAATGGTGGAATTAAGATAAAGCACAATCACAAGTTTCTGAAATGTTTCTGTCTGTATTTCAATAACATCACCTAATAAACTGTAAATAAAATACGGAAGTAAACACATCAGAAACACAGACACTAAAATGCCCAGGACTTTAGCTGCTTTTCTCTCAGATTTCATCGAGTGTGAGGTGATTTTCTGTGTTTTAGGCCGTGTGTGATTATTAAGCTCTCTGATAGCAGTGGCATGTTTCTTAGCAATCACAAACACTCGAGTATACAATATGATTATGACAGAGAGTGGAAATATAAATGAAAATATAAGGTCAATTACATATGAAACATCATTCAGAAAGAGAGAACACTCTCCAGGACATATTACAAAACCTGTGAAGTTTCCATTGAAATATAAGAGTGCTGAGAAATAGGCCAGCATCACACACCAGACACATACAATTACAATACCAGTGATCCTCACAGACACTCTGTTCATGTAGAGAAAGGGGTTTGAGAGAGCCAAATACCGATCCACAGCGATCAGAGCGATATTATAGATTGACACGTTTGTGAGGAAACTACAAATCAACCAAAAACTGATGCAGAAATCTCTCCCAAAAATCCAGCATGACTCGATCGTCCAGATTAACGTTGGTGGCATTAGAAAAGCACCAACGAGGAAATCCGTCACCGCCAGAGAGAACACGAGCATGTTTGTTGCTGTGTGAAGCTGCTTGAAGTGAAGAACAGAGATGATGATGAGAAGATTTCCACACACTGTTAGAAGAACCACAGCAGCTGAACACACGTACAGTAAGATATAAATTGCAGGAGATCCAGATTTCTCTGGACAGGAGAAATGCTCACAGCGATCAGATTGGTTAAACTCCGTCAGGTTCATTCTGTCATACTGCCACAGAAATACATCCTATATTAGATGCTAACATTGTACATCTGTACCTGCAACAAGTCACAATCAAATGACTTATGGCTCAAACGGGTCTGGTGTTTTTATAGTTTATAAATTACTCACACCCCCTGAGTTTGAGTGGCAGCATGTGAATACATATGATGTCATGCTGTGTTGGAACAAAAGGCCTAATACTGACCAGTGAGTAGTTAACAAAACATTTCACAGTAAACCATAATGCCTTATTCGCTGTGTGTCCCTGTCTCTTCATGGCTTTGTCCCAAATAAAGTTCTCCAGCTACAGTAAAGAAACATGTGATATTTAGACACACTATATGACACAGTATGATTATCATAAATATGAACAGTTGACAGGATATAGTCTCAACACTATTTAGTATAGTAGAATAGTTATTTGAGCATCACAGGCCGTCTGTAATGATAAAGAAATTAATTCTAACACTGCTTGTGTACTAAATGGATACAGTGGTAGCTCAGTGGTTAAGATGCTGGACGACTGATCAGAAGTTTGTTAGTTCAACTACCAGCACTGCCAATCTACCACTGCTAGGCCTTTCAGAGAGACACTTAACCCTCAACTGCTCAGTTGTATGAATGAGATAAATGTAAGTCAGTCTGGATGAGGGCATCTGCTGTAAATGTAGTCAAGCTTAATTCTACTTTTCGTTGCTTACCCTAGCACGGACAAAGTGCAAGTAGGGGTGTGTCATTCAAAATCTGCAAGGACACATGGCCATCCAGGTAACAGTCTGTTTCAGAAGGTATCAACAGGCAGGCACTTCCAAACACAAGGCCCCAAGAAAACTTGCCACAACAACAGCTTCTTCCTGTGTGCTATCAACCTCATCAAACAAGGCCAATGATGTTTTCTGGATTCTCGAATCATACTTATATAAGCTGTGCGGTTCATCACCTAATTTATTAATCCTAGATTTAATAGATACAACAATAATAGCTGGACTACAGTAACTAGAGCAATACCAACGTCTGCACTGAATGCACAATACATACTATTTGAACACTACCTCAAAGAATGTACCTACATATTGATTTTCACTCATAAAATCTGATCGGTCTCCACAGCTGTATGATCACTTGTGGCACTGTTCAGTGTGTAAATGTCCATTTATTGTATTTTAGATGTCTACAGCAACAATCACTAGAGAAGAGTTCTGTGATCTGAATGTTTTTGCATGTCTGATCAGATAATGTATTTGAGTAAAAGAAGTGTGTTCTCATACTGATTGTTATAAATGGTGTGAGCAGAGCAGGACTGTTTTTGTCATGTCTTCGGGTTAATTCAACTTTACCTGTTCGCCACTAGACGGCGCCCCAGACTGAGATGTTTTTGAGCTGCCGAGATTAAATGAAGAAACTGTGTTGTGCCAGCCATCCTGGCATTGTGTGTGTTCCTAAACTGAGAATAGACATAAATCAGAGTTATAAAAAGGATACAAAATCCAGCTAATAATCGTTAGCATATCTGCGCAAAAATAACAGTTTTGACCCAGTGCTCTGTTTATTTTTTATTTTTTGGTTGGATAAGGTCAAAGCCTTTTTCACTATAAATGAGAGGCTGTCATTTCTGCATGCCTTAAAACACCTTCTGTCATTCAACACTTTTGTGTGGAGACTTTTTAAGGGAACAGGGGCCTGTTCCATGAAGCTAGTTGAACAAACGCAGGGTTACGTGATTAGTTTCGAGTTGACAAAACCAAACCAACCCAATCAGGCTTTACTGCTACCATGACACTGGTTATCAACATACTCTGTCAACTCAGGCTTTGATCCTTAAGCTCTGATTAGTCCACGAGCGCGTGCACATAAACGCGTGACGTCGGCACAGAACAGCCAATAGCGTTCAACATGGGAAAAGAGCTTGTGTGTGTACTTCCGGTTGAAAACGTTTACTTTTATAGGCTCACGATGAGAATAAACGGATTGAAAATTTAAACCCCGACATCTTTCATGTAATTTCATTTAATAAAATATAAATTGTTTTAAGTAAATGTTTCTCTCTGAAGTTCTCTTCTTCTTACAGTTTGCGCTGGGGAGTTGAATTTGTTGTGTCACTTATATGTCACTTTGCTCACAGCTGATTGGTCCAAGTTGGGTTTAAGTTCTCTTACCCAGAACAAAACCTGCCCTGGAGCAGGTCAGCCATGGCGTGTAAGTTACTATGGCGATGAACACCAGTAAAAGCAGAGCCACTTACATGATAGCCAATACCCAGGGATGGTAAAATCTAAACTGAAACTTACCTGCCTAGCCACCTAAACCAGATTCCTGGTACAGGCCCCAGGTCATTTAAGCCGGCTTCAATGCATATGGTCCCATTGTATGATCTAGCCATAGTTCTAGATTCACTCTCAGCATCACCCTTTGAAAACTTGGAGCTTTTAACCCTCTGTCCTTAAAATAAATCTGTTCTGATACTCATCCTGACATCTACTAAGGAAGTGAACAAGCTTCAAGTATTATTGCTGTACCTCTTCTGTACACACTTTTTCTTGGGTCACACCAAGGGTACATTGCTGCCTAATCACGCTTTCCTTCCTAAAGCCAGTGACTCGTCTTACAGTTTCATTGTTTTGGAGTTGAACAAGATAAAACAGTCTAAAATCATGTAAATTTGTCACGTATTCCACGTAATGAAGGTTAGGACAGATGCATATACAGATAAGAGTTTAGAATTTAGAGAGAGTCAGGCAGATAAATCCAAATTTATCAATAATATGATCTGAGACAATAGCATGGTTGAAGTAACAGGCAATGGGCTACACGATCAACAAACAGGCATAAACGAGGCAAGGCATGAGCATAACTCTGTTGGTTGTGACGTCGGTTTCAGGCATAAGGAGAACTTGGTTGGTCGTGTCAACATGCTCAGGCATGAGCAGAACGTGGTTGGTTGTGTCAGGTGAATCTGGAGAATCTGGCGTGCGCATAACTTGGGTGGTCGTGCCGTCGTTTTCAAGCGTGAACAGAACCTGGCTGGTCATGATGTCCACTTCAGGCATGAGCAGAACTTGGTTGGTCATGACATCAGTTTCAGGCGTGAGCAGAACCTGGTTGGCCGTGTCATCACACTCGGGCGTGAGTAGAACTTGGTCGGCCGTGTCAGCAGACTTGGGCGTGAGCAGAACTTGGTTGGTCGTGTCAGCAGACTCGGGCATGAGCAGAACTTGGTTGGCCGTGTCAGCAGACTCGGGCATGAGCAGAACTTGGTTGGCCGTGTCAGCAGACTCGGGCGTGAGCATAACTTGGTTGGTCATGACGTCGACTTCAGGCGTGAAAAGAACCTGGTTGGTCGTGACGTCGGTTTCAGGAGTGAGCAGAACCTGGTTGGTCGTGACATCAGTTTCAGGCATGAGGACTTGGTTGTACGTGTCAGCAGACTCAAGCGTGAGCAGAACTTGTTTGTGACATCGGCTTCAGGCTGGAACTTGGCGTCGAAGGTCACATTGTCGATCTCAGACAGGAACTTGGCGTGAGAGGTCATCACTTTGACCTAAGACAGGAACATGGCTTGAGAGATCGTCTCTTTGACCTCAGATAGGAACAGAGTTTGCGAGGCTGTCTCTTCGACCTCGGACAGGTTTTAACTCTCTGTTGTTAAAGTAAATCTGTTCTGATACTCATCCTGACATCTATTAAGCAAGTGAACAAGCTTCACGTGGTATCTATGTACCCCTATTGTACACACTATATCTTGGGTCACACCAAAATTACAATGCTGCCTAACCACACTTTCCTTCATCAAGCCAGAGACTCGTCTTACACATGCAATTGTAAATAATTCCATCATTCACTATAGAATTAAAATCTAAAAAAATCTATTCAGAAGCTATTTAAATCCTTTGTAATGGACTGTATCTAAATGAGTCCATACTGATGTTGAGTCTTTGGCTTTTTTTCTGATTTTTTTCCTAATTCATAATTTTTATCATTTTTAAAGTAATTTTTTAAAAACATTTTTTTATAAGTAATATTTATTATTTAAATTAAGTCACAGGGTTTTCCCCCATTCATACGTCTCATGTCACATGCACATTGTAATCATAATAAGAACGTTTTAAGGCTTAATAACATGTAAACTGTATTTGTAATGCAGTGTCAGAAAATACGAGAATTCGCTCAGCACTCATCTGCCTTTAAAATGGCTTAATATGCCTAAATATCTGTAGAACACTGTAGATTTGATTTACAAAGATCAGATGTCTTCACATGTGAATGGAGCAAATAAAATTATTCATTACCAATTAAAGAAAATGACAGGACACACAGTCCTCCTAGAGATTGTATTTATGTAGAGAAATGGGATTGAGAGAGTGAAATACTGACCCACAGCGATCAGAGTGTTTTTATAGATGGATTATATTGTGAAACAGTAAGCAACCGGAAAACTACAGAACTACCTCTCCCCAAATTTCCAGATCAACAATATATTAAATTACATATATATTAGCAAACAAAATGATGCTCTTATATAATATAATACAGTACATATTTATTATATTGATGGTGGGAATTAGATTTGTTATAGAAGCTTAAATTAAATCTAATATAAAATCAAAATTTAGGCACATCATCAAAAAGAGGCATTAATTAATGTTCTTTGATAATTCTTTGATTGATTAATTAATTAAAGCCCCCAGCACGCCCTCTGCAGCCCTACAGACGACACGAACGCATGAGCACTTCACCCCACTGCACCTCCTTTGCACCCTCACACCCACAGAACTAAAAAATAAACTCTCCACGTTTGCCACATAAACAGCCTCTTGTGTGTCTGTGCTCAGCTCACCGTTGTCTAAGCTCGCTACAGTATCTACTACACTTGTAAAGTCTGATCTGTCTCCATATCTATATGTTCATTTGTGGCACTATTTTATGTAAATATAGTCTTATTTATTAGGCCAAAGCCCCCCCATATTCAAACTTTCAATGCTGTAATAACATGAAAGCTTTAAGATTAAATATCATGCAAACTGTATTTGTAATGCAGTGACAGAAAACACAGACATTCACTCAGCACTCATCTGCATTTAAAATGATTCAATATGCCTAAATATCTGTATAACACTGTAGATTGATCATTTACCTTAATAACACCAACTTTATAAATATCACAATAAAAGCACAAGTTAATATTTTTCTCATGAAAATTTATTTGCCCTTGGACCATACATGTTAATGCACACAATTAACAGATGGGGTGTGTGGGTGGGTGGAGGGGGGGCGGGGGTGTATTGGGAGATTTGATTTATTTCATTAAAGTTAAAATTATTTACAATAGCAATATTTAGCCATATCTTCAGAAGAACTAAACAGAAAAAAAGATTATTAATGCAGAGCTCGGTTGGAATATATGCAGAGTTATATTTAATTTAATGCACCTCCTAAACCCACAGAGTATAAATAAATTAATAGATTAATGGAGGAATTAAGACAAAACCTGTTTATAAATTCTGTAATGTCTGTCTGTAGTGTGATGACATCACCTAATAAACTGTAAATAAAATACAGAATAAACACACCAAAAACCCAGACCCAGAACACGTCACAAAACTCATGACGTTTCCCTTGGAATAAAGAATGCTATGTTTATACACCAGACACACACCGATTAAAGAACATGATACTACACTTAGTCCTCCTAGAGAGTGTGTTTGTATAGAGAGTGAAATACTGACCCACAGAGATCAGAGTGTTATTATAGATGGATAATATTGTGATAAATAAACAGCAAGCAAAACAAAAACAACAACAACAAGAAAACGTCAGAAACCTCTCCCCAAATATCCAGATCAACACCGTATTGAATAATATATAATATCAAACAGAATAAAGCTCTTATATTATATAATACAGTACTGTAAATATTTATTATATTGATGGTGGGAATTAGATTTGTTACAGAAACTTAAATTAAATTTAATATAAAATCAACAATTAGGCACATCATCAAAAAGAGGCTATTTATGAAAGAATATTGATTAAAGCAGAGTCTGTCTGGAATATTCGCAGAGTTATAATTAATTTAATGCACCTCCTAAACCACGGGTAAAACAGAGCATAAATAACAGGATTAATGGTGGAATTAAGATAAAGCACAATCACAAGTTTCTGAAATGTTTCTGTCTGTAGTTCAATAACATCACCTAATAAACTGTAAATAAAATACGGAAGTAAACACATCAGAAACACAGACACTAAAATGCCCAGGACTTTAGCTGCTTTTCTCTCAGATTTCATCGAGTGTGAGGTGATTTTCTGTGTTTTAGGCCGTGTGTGATTATTAAGCTCTCTGATAGCAGTGGCATGTTTCTTAGCAATCACAAACACTCGAGTATACAATATGATTATGACAGAGAGTGGAAATGTAAATGAATATATAAGGTCAATTACAGTCCAAACCTCATTCAGAAAGATAAAACACTCTCCAGGACACATTACAGTATTTGAAAAGTTTCCATTGTAATATAAGAGTGCTGAGCTATAGGCCAGCACCACACACCAGACACATACAATTACAATACCAGTGATCCTCACAGACACTCTGTTCATGTAGAGAAAGGGGTTTGAGAGAGCCAAATACCGATCCACAGCGATCAGAGCGATATTATAGATGGAGAGGTTTATGAGGAAACCACAAATCAACCAAAAACTGATGCAGAAATCTCTCCCAAAAATCCAGCATGACTCGATCGTCCAGATGAACATCGGCGGCATTAATAAAGCACCAACGTGGAAATCCGACACAGCCAGAGAGAACACGAGCATGTTTGTTGCTGTGTGAAGCTGCTTGAAGTGAAGAACAGAGATGATGATGAGAAGATTTCCACACACTGTTAGAAGAACCACAGCAGCTGAACACACATACAGTAAGATATAAACTGCAGGAGATCCAGATCTCTCTGGACAGGAGAAATGCTCACAGCGATCAGACTGGTTAAACTCCGTCAGGTTCATTCTGTCATACTGCCACAGAAATACATCCTATATTAGATGCTAACATTGTAAATCTGTACCTGCAACAAGTCACAATCAAATGACTTATGGCTCAAACGGGTCTGGTGTTTTTATAGTTTATAAATTACTCACACCCCCTGAGTTTGAGTGGCAGCATGTGAATACATATGATGTCATGCTGTGTTGGAATAGGCCTAGTAGGTACTAGTGAGAGACTTAAACCTGCCATTATGCAAACTTGTGTGCAACAAATTCTCAATTAAATATCAACACACAGTTCTTATGCTGAGAACCTGCCCTATGAATTAAGAATAAGTGTAAAAATGGTTAACAAATCATTTTCAGAATAAATCATTATGCCATATTGTTCTTTATGGCTTTGTCTCAATAACCAATATTGCTATATGAACTAGTATGGAAAATGTTTTCCACCTACAATAAAGGAACATGCTGTGATATATAGACACACTATATGACACAGTATGACTATAATAAATTGGAACTGTTGATGGGATATAATCTCAACACTATTTAGTACAGTAGCATAGTGATTTGAGCGTCACAGACCATCTGTAATGATAAAGAAATTCTAACACTGCTTGTGTGTTACATGTCCTAACATGGACAAAGTGCAAGTAAGGGTGTGTCATTCAAAATCTGACAACACAGTGGTATTGTCTGGCTTTAGGGAAATTTAAGTATTGTCCAATTTTTTACCTGATGTTAACCGACACTTCTTGAAAGTCCTGCCCCTTCCCATAGATTACATTCTTGACTGGACTTGTGGGGTGCCATCACTTTCTGTCAAGGTAAGTGGGGAATGTTTTGAGGTCACTAATATTAAATAGAATCCATCAATGTATGTTTGACCTAGCTAACACTAGACAAGTACATAGATAACATTATACAACAGTTACCAGTAAATTCCAGTAAAGTTACCAGGCTGTTGCACTGTTCAGATACTCCATCTATATATTCTTATACCTCAGCAAAAAAAATAAAATAAAATAAAATAAAAAAAAACAATTAGTGTCCTCAATTTGTACAGTGTAGCACATTTAAAAGTCAAGTGTTGGCTAAATTGCTGTATACTATCTTCAGCTAAATTTAAACAGTAATGAAATAAATTACAAATAAAATGAAATAAAAGATAAAATAATAATGATCGATCCAAGATGGTGGAGCGGCAGTAGAACACAGCAGCCTCTCCGGATCAAAAATGGAGCTATTTTTGTTTCGTAACCCGATTTTTTACAGCACATGGACATCAGAGCAACCGGTGTTTATGTTTATCATCGCCAGACACTTGTAAAATGCAGAAACCATGCAACAACCAACTTGCATGATGATCTGCTGGAAAAGCTACATGATCTCGGCTTGCTGTGGAGAACAGGCCTCTAGTCCTCAGTGTCACCTGATGTTGGTGGCCGGGGGAAGGGAACTTCACAAGCAGTGTGCGAGGAAGGGGCAGCGCGGCAATAGGCCAGGGGTCTGTGCTAGGTTAAAAACAAACCCTACACAGCTGGATCTCCCGTCCATCCTGCTCTCCAATGTTTGTTCTCTGGACAATAAACTGGACTACATCCAACTCCAGCAGGCAATGTGGCGTGAGTTTAGAGACTGCTGCGTCTTTGTTTTCACTGAGACATGGCTCAGTGACTGAGTTCCGGACGCCGCCATTCAGCTAGATGCGCTCGCCTCATTTCGTGCCGACAGAAATGCAGCTCTGTGCGGGAAGGCTCGTGGTGGTGGCTTGTGTGTTTACATCAACATGGAATGATGCAAGAACTCGGTGTTAGTTTTTAGTTACTGTTCGTCGCTGGTGGAGTTTGTGACTGTTAGATGCAAACCATTTTATTTACTGCGGGAATTCATCACTGGCCTTATAACCGGAGTA
Organism: Ictalurus furcatus; assembly: GCF_023375685.1. NCBI lineage: Eukaryota > Metazoa > Chordata > Actinopteri > Siluriformes > Ictaluridae > Ictalurus > Ictalurus furcatus. Next base: position 662,751 of record NC_071256.1, read on the forward strand.
TACATTCCCCCCAGCGCTAATGGTAAGGAGGTGCTCGGTGAACTGTATGGGGCTATTAGTGAACTACAGAACACACACCCTGATGGACTGTTTATCATCGCCGGAGGTTTCAATCATGCAAATCTCAAATCATTACTCCCTAAATTTCACCACCATGTGAACTTTGCAACAAGAGGGGTGAACAAGCTGGACCTTGTTTACACAAACATCCCCGGCGCGTACCAGGCAGAGCCCAACCCCCACCTCAGCTACTCAGACCACTGCCCCGCCCCCACCTCGGCTACTCAGACCACATTTCTGTTCAAGACAATCAGTACACGCTCCAAACCAGAAGACGTGGGTGACTGTGGAGGGGCGTACACTGCTGAGGACCTGAGACTCCACCTTCAGGGAACAGAAAGGGCTAAATTGTCCCAGCCATCAGAGAACAAAGCACGCATGCCCAGAAAATCCACAGTCACTTCACGGATAACGGCACATGTGGCAGGGCATTGTCACATGCCTATGACAGAGATGCCTCAGTTCCAGATGCACTGATCAACATCTACACTCGGTTTGAGGCACAGAATGGCTGATTCAGTCTATTGCTGTTCACTCTGCTGACTCATGACTGTGCAGCAACAATCACATCATCCATCCATCTTCTACCACTTACTCCTTCAGGGTCACGGGGAAAACTGGAGCCAATCCCAGGGAGCATCAGGGTTCACCCTGGACAGGGTGCCAGTCCATCGCAGGGCACAATCACATACACACTCACACACCCATTCATACACTACGGACACTTTAGACACTTTAGACACGCCAATCAGCCTACCATGCATGTCTTTGGACTGGGACGGGAGGAAACCGGAGTACCCGGAGGAAACCCCCGCAGCACGGGGAGAACATGCAAACTCCGCACACACATGGCCCCGGAGGGAATCGAACCCCGGACCCTGGAGGTGTGAGGAGAACGTGCTAAGCACTAAGCCACCTTGCGCCCCCAATCACATCATCAAGTTCATCAATGACACGACTGTGGTGGGTCTCATCAGCAAGAACGATAAGTCAGAATACAGAGAGGAGGTGCAGTGGTTAACGGACTGAGGCAGAACCAACAACCTGTCTCTGAACGTGGACAAAATGAAAGAGATGGTTGTTGAGTTCAGTAGAGCACGGAGTGACCACTCTCCACTGAACATCAGTGGCATGGAGATCGTCAAGAGCACCAAATTCCTTGGTGTTCACTTGACAGAGAAACTCACTGATGCTTATAGCGATGTTGTTGATAGACAAAGGTGGGTGTGGTTGTTGGCCTGAAACTCTGGGTTTAGATCAACTTGCTTCTTGAAATAGGTCTCAGATCTCTGGGCTCCACTATTTTGAACTCTCTCAAGTGGGAGGAGAACATCACATGCCAAGTCAAGAAGACACAACGGAGAATGTTCTTTCTGAAGCCATCATTAAGAGAATCCTTACATCCTCATCACTGTGTTGTTCCCTTCCTCCTCTTCGCAGTCCAAGAAACTATTATAACGAGTAATCTGTACTGTTGAGAAGATCATCAGCTACCTGGTCAGTACTATCAACTGACAGTGCAAGAATACAGGGCCAAGAGAACTCATCACCAGAACAGCTCCTTTCAGTGTCAAGCTCATCAAGAGCAATTTTGTTTTCTGGGTTCTTGACTCATACATATTTAAGCTGTGCAGTTTATCACCAAATGTATTAATTCTGTCGTTATTAGATACAGCAGTAATGTCTGGACTATAACAGCTAGTGCAATAGCAATGCCTGCACCGAATGCACAATACACTACAATCTATTTGGACACTACCTCAAAGAAGGTATCTAGTAAATGCGTTATTCTTTTGCACCAATAAAGTGTTATCTGTCTCCAAGTCTGTATCTTAACTTGTGACGCTGTTCAGTGTTTATATGTTGATTTTTGTCATTATGATGAATATTTGCTGAACTAGACATCTTTCACACTAAGAGAAATACTGATACATGTCTGTGCATCTCTGATCACACAATTTCCTGGTGAATAAAGTGTGTTCTGAATCTGATAAGTAGTGTGAGCAAAGGGGGACTGCTTTCCCCCCAGCACTGCCTCTTTTTGTTGGATAAGGACTAACCTTCTTCCAGTGGTATGGTATGGCTATTCATTCTGCATGCGATGCAGGGTTTGAAAATACTTCTGTCAGTCAGCACTCTCCTGTAGGTTGGCATTTTAAGGGCACACATCATTTAAGCCAACCTCAAATCATTTGACCCCATCGTAGAATCTAGCTATAGTTCTAGATTCACTCTCACCATCACCTTTTGAACCCTTGGAGGTTTTAACCATCTGTCGTTAAAATAACTCTCTTCTGATACTCATCCTGACATCTATCAAGCAAGTGAGCAAGCTTCAGGTGTTATCTATGTACCCCTATTGTACACACTTTATCTCGGGTCACACCAAAATTACAATGCTGCCGAACCATGCTTTCCTTCATAAATCCATCATGCAAATATTCACTATAGAAGTACTCAAAAATCTATCCAGAAGGTATTTAAATCTTTTGAAAACTAATTGACTTTATCTATATTATTCAGTACTAATTTTGAAGCAATGGTTCTTTTTTCTACTTTTTCCTAATTCATATTTTATCTTTTTATTTTACTGTCACATGCACATTAGTCATATTTATGATGTACATTAGGCCAAACGGATTTTCTCCCTACGCTTTCATATTTTTAATGTCACATCCACATTGCTGTCATAATATGAAAGTTTCAAGACTTAATAACATGCAAAAACTGTATTTGTAATGCAAAATCATATTTACCGAGGGTGCCAATATTAGTGGAGGGCACTGTATCTGTATAAGACTGTAGATTTGATTTACAAGGATGAGATGTGTCTTCACATGTGAATGCTGTAGAGATGATTATTCATTAGCATTGAAAAATAAATATAATTTTGCTATCGCGTCTTTATTATCTCATAACTGTGTCTACAGGAGTTTGTATAGAGAGTGAAATACTGACCCACAGCGATCAGAGTGTTATTATAGATGGATAATTCGTGAAAAATAAACAGTACACAAAACAAAAACAAAAAAACCTGCAGGAACCGCTCCACAAATATCCAGATCAACACCGTATTGTATTATATATAATATCAAACAGAATAAAGCTCTTATATAATATAATACAGTACTGTAAATATTTATTATATTGATGGTGGGAATTAGATTTGTTATAGAAGCTTAAATTAAATCTAATATAAAAGCAACATTTAGGTACATCATCAAAAAGAGGCTATTTATGAAAGAATATTGATTAAAGCAGAGTCTGTCTGGAATATTCGTAGAGTTATAATTAATTTAAAGCACCTCCTAAACCACGAGTAAAACAGAGCATAAATAACAGGATTAATGGTGGAATTAAGAAAACACAAAATCACAAGTTTCTGAAATGTTTCTGTCTGTACTTCAATAACATCACCTAATAAACTGTAAATAAAATACGGAAGTAAACACATCAGAAACACAGACACTAAAATGCCCAGGACTTTAGCTGCTTTTCTCTCAGATTTCATCGAGTGTGAGGTGATTTTCTGTGTTTTAGGCCGTGTGTGATTATTAAGCTCTCTGATAGCAGTGGCATGTTTCTTAGCAATCACAAACACTCGAGTATACAATATGATTATGACAGAGAGTGGAAATATAAATGAAAATATAAGGTCAATTACAGACCAAACATCATTGAGAAAGATGAAACACTCTCCAGGACATATTACAGTATTTGTAAAGTTTCCATAGTAATATAAGAGTGCTGAGATATATGCCAGCATCACACACCAGACACATACAATTACAATACCAGTGATCCTCACAGACACTCTGTTCATGTAGAGAAAGGGGTTTGAGAGAGCCAAATACCGATCCACAGCGATCAGAGCGATATTATAGATGGACGAGATTGTGATGAAATAACTAATTAAACAAAAACTGATGCAGAAATCTCTCCCAAAAATCCAGCATGACTCGATTATGGAGATTAACATCGGCGGCATTACTAAAGCACCAACGAGGAAATCCGATACAGCCAGAGAGAGCACGAGCATGTTTGTCGGTGTGTGAAGCTGCTTGAAGTGAAGAACAGAGATGATGACGAGCATATTTCCACACACTGTTAGAAGAACCACAGCAGCTGAACACACGTACAGTAAGATATAAACTGCAGGAGATCCAGATCTCTCTGGACAGGAGAAATGCTCACAGAGATCAGACTGGTTAAACTCCGTCAGGTTCATTCTGTCATACTGCCACAGAAATACATCCTATATTAGATGCTAACATTGTAAATCTGTACCTGCAACAAGTCACAATCAAATGACTTATGGCTCAAACGGGTCTGGTGTTTTTATAGTTTATAAATTACTCACACCCCCTGAGTTTGAGTGGCAGCATGTGAATACATATGATGTCATGCTGTGTTGGAATAGGCCTAGTAAGTACTAGTGAGAGACTTAAACCTGCCATTATGCAAATTTGTGTGCAACAAATTCTCAATTAAATATCAACACACAGTTCTTATGCTGAGAACCTGCCCTATGAATTAAGAATAAGTGTAAAAATGGTTAACAAATCATTTTCAGAATAAATCATTATGCCATATTGTTCTTTATGGCTTTGTCACAATATCCAATATTGCTATATGAACTAGTATGGAAAATGTTTTCCACCTACAATAAAGGAACATGCTGTGATATTTAGACACACTATATTACAGTGTATGACTATAATAAATTGGAACTGTTGATGGGATATAATCTCAACACTATTTAGTACAGTAGCATAGTGATTTGAGCATCACAGACCATCTGTAATGATAAAGAAATTCTAACACTGCTTGCTAACATGGACAAAGTGCAAGTAAGGGTGTGTCATTCAAAATCTGACAACACAGTGGTATTGTCTGGCTTTAGGGGAAATTTAAGTATTGTCCAATTTTTTATCTGATGTTAACTGACACTTCTTGAAAGTCCTGCCCCTTCCCATAGATTACATTCTTGACTGGACTTGTGGGGTGCCATCACTTTCTGTCAAGGTAAGTGGGGAATGTTTTGAGATCACTAATATTAAATAGAATCCATCAATGTATGTTTGACCTAGCTAACACTAGACAAGTACATAGATAACATTATACAACAGCTACCAGTAAATTCCAGTAAAGTTACCAGGCTGTTGCACTGTTCAGATACACCATCTATATATTCTTATACCTCAGCAAAAAAAAAAAAAAAAAAAAATCGGTGTCCTCAATTTGTTCAGTGTAGCACATTTAAAAGTCAAGTGTTGGCTAAATTGCTGTATACTATCTTCAGCTAAATTTAAACAGTAATGAAATAAATTGCAAATAAAATGAAATAAAAGATAAAATAATAATGATCGATCCAAGATGGTGGAGCGGCAGTAGAACACAGCGGCCTCTCCGGATAAAAAATGGAGCTATTTTTGTTTCGTAACCCGATTTTTTACAGCACATGGACATCAGAGCAACCGGTGTTTATGTTTATCATCGCCAGACACTTGTAAAATGCAGAAACCATGCAACAACCAACTTGCATGATGATCTGCTGGAAAAGCTACGCGATCTCGGCTTGCTGTGGAGAACAGGCCTCTAGTCCTCAGTGTCACCTGATGTTGGTGGCCGGGGGAAGGGAACTTCACAAGCAGTGTGCGAGGAAGGGGCAGCGCGGCAATAAGCCGGGGGTCCGTGCTAGGTTAAAAACAAACCTTACACAGCTGGATCTCCCGTCCATCCTGCTCTCCAATGTCTGTTCTCTGAACAATAAACTGGACTACATCCAACTCCAGCAGGCAATGTGGCGTGAGTTTAGAGACTGCTGCGTCTTTGTTTTCACTGAGACATGGCTCAGTGACTGAGTTCTGGACGCCGCCATTCAACTAGATGCGCTCGCCTCATTTCGTGCCGACAGAAATGCAGCTCTGTGCGGGAAGGCTCGTGGTGGTGGCTTGTGTGTTTACATCAACATGGAATGGTGCAAGAACTCGGTGTTAGTTTTTAGTTACTGTTCATCGCTGGTGGAGTTTGTGACTGTTAGATGCAAACCATTTTATTTACTGCGGGAATTCATCACTGGCCTTATAACCGGAGTATACATTCCCCCCAGCGCTAATGGTAAGGAGGTGCTCGGTGAACTGTATGGGGCTATTAGTGAACTGCAGAACACACACTGATGGACTGTTTATCATTGCTGGAGATTTCAATCATGCAAATCTCAAATCATTACTCCCTAAATTTCACCACCATGTGAACTTTGCAACAAGAGGGGTGAACACGCTGGATCTTGTTTACACAAACATCCCCGGTGCGTACCAGGCAGAGCCCAACCCCCACCTCAGCTACTCAGACCACAGCCCTGCCCCCACCTCGGCTACTCAGACCACTGTGGAGGTGCGTACACTGCTGAGGACCTGAGACTCCACTTTCAGGGCAGGTAACAAAGTGGCCATAAGAACAGAAAGGGCTAAATTGTCCCAGCCATCAGAGAACAAAGCACGCACATGCCCAGAAAATCCACAGTCACTTCACGGATAACGGCAGGGCATTCAGGCCATCAGCAACTACAGGACAACGTCACATGCCTATGACAGAGATGCCTCAGTTCCAGATGCACTGATCAACATCTACACTCGGTTTGAGGCACAGAATGATGTGGTGGCAAGGAAGACCACGCCTCCTTCCAACGACCAGGAGCTGTGTCTAACCACGGTTGACGTGAGGAAACCTCTATGCAGAGTTAACCCATGGAAGGTTCGTCAGCTGGACCAGACAACATTCCTGGAAGAGTGTTCAGAGGATGTGCAGATCAGCTGGCAGATGTTTTCACTGACATCTTCCTGCTTCAACATCTCCTGAGCAGAGCCATCGATTCCAACGTGCTTCAAGGCGCCTCAATGACTAGTGTCCCGTTGCACTCACATCCATCATCATGAGACTTGTCATGAGGCACATCAAGATCCATCCATCACTCGACTGCTCAACGGATAATGCCATCACCACCACCCTACATCTGGCCCTCACCCACCTGGACACGTTCGGCTGTTCATAGACTTCAGTTCAGCATTCAACACAATCATTCCTCAGCACCTGATTGGTCTGAACACCTCCATCTTCAAATGGAAGATGGACTTTGTGACTGTGAGACCTCAGTCAGTCTGGATCAGGAACAGCATCTCCAGCACCACCACCCTGAGTGCTCAGTCTATTGCTGTTCACTCTGCTGACTCATGACAACGCACAGCTCCAATCACATCATCCATCGTCTACCACTTACTTCTTCTTCAGGGTCACAAGGAAACCTGGAGCCAATCCCAGGGAGCATCAGGGTACACCCTGGACAGGGTGCCAGTCTATCGCAGGGCACAATCACATACACACTCACACACCCATTCATACACTACAGACACTTTAGACACGCCGATCAGCCTACCATGCATGTCTTTGGACTGGGACAGGAGGAAACCGGAGTACCCGGAGGAAATCCCCGCAGCGTGAGGAGAACATGCAAACTCCGCACACAGATGGCCCCAGAGGTGTGCGGAGGTGGAGGTGGAGGTGTGAGGTGAATGTGCTAACCACTAAGCCACCGTGCACCCCCAATCACATCATCAAGTTCATCAATGACACGACTGTGGTGGGTCTCATCAGCAAGAACGATGAGCCAGAATACAGAGAGGAGGTGCAGTGGTTAACGGACTGAGGCAGAACCAACAGCCTGTCTCTGAACATGGACAAAATGAAAGAGATGGTTGTTGAGTTCAGTAGAGCACGGAGTGACCACTCTCCACTGAACATCAATGGCTCCTCCATGGAGATCGTCAAGAGCACCAAATTCCTTGGTGTTCACCTGACAGAGAAACTCACTGATGCTTATAGCGATGTTGTTGATAGACAAAGGTGGGTGTGGTTGTTGGCCTGCAACTCTGGGTTTAGTTCAACTTGCTTCTTGAAACAGGCCTCAGATCTCTGGGCTCCACTATTTTGAACTCTCTCAAGTGGGAGGAGAATATCACATGCCAAGTCAAGAAGACACAACAGAGAATGTTCTTTCTGAAGCCATTATTAAGAGAATCCTTACATCCTCATCACTGTGTTGTTCCCTTCCTCCTCTTCGCAGTCCAAGAAACTATTATAACGAGTAATCTGTACTGTTGAGAAGATCATCAGCTACCTGGTCAGTACTATCAACTGACAGTGCAAGAATACAGGGCCAAGAGAACTCATCACCAGAACAGCTCCTTTCAGTGTCAAGCTCATCAAGAGCAATTTTGTTTTCTGGGTTCTTGACTCATACATATTTAAGCTGTGCAGTTTATCACCAAATGTATTAATTCTGTCTTTATTAGATACAGCAGTAATGTCTGGACTATAACAACTAGTGCAATAGCAATGCCTGCACTGAAGGCACAATACACTACAACCTATTTGGACACTACCTCAAAGAAGGTATCTAGTAAATGCGTTATTCTTTTGCACCAATAAAGTGTTATCTGTCTCCAAGTCTGTATCTTAACTTGTGATGCTGTTCAATGTTTATATGTTGATTTTTGTCATTATGTTGAATATTTGCTGAACTAGACATCTTTCACACTAAGAGAAATACTGATACATGTCTGTGCATCTCTGATCACACAATTTCCTGGCGAATAAAGTGTGTTCTGAATCTGATAAGTAGTGTGAGCAAAGGGGGACTGCTTTCCCCCCAGCACTGCCTCTTTTTGTTGGATAAGGACTAACCTTTTTCCAGTGGTATGGTATGGCTATTCATTCTGCATGCGATGAAGGGTTTGAAAATACTTCTGTCAGTCAGCACTCTCCTGTAGGTTGGCATTTTAAGGGCACACATCATTTAAGCCAACCTCAAATCATTTGACCCCATCGTAGAATCTAGCTATAGTTCTAGATTCACTCTCACCATCACCTTTTGAACCCTTGGAGGTTTTAACCCTCTGTCGTTAAAATAAATCTGTTCTGATACTCATCCTGACATCTATCAAGCAAGTGAGCAAGCTTCAGGTGTTATCTATGTACCCCTATTGTACACACTTTATCTTGGGTCACACCAAAATTACAATGCTGCCTAACCACACTTTCCTTCATAAATCCATCATGCAAATATTCACTATAGAAGTACTCAAAAATCTATCCAGAAGGTATTTAAATCTTTTGAAAACTAATTGACTTTATCTATATTATTCAGTACTAATTTTGAAGCAATGGTTCTTTTTTCTACTTTTTCCTAATTCATATTTTATCTTTTTATTTTACTGTCACATGCACATTAGTCATATTTATGATGTACATTAGGCCAAACGGATTTTCTAGCTCCGCTTTCATACTTTTAATGTCACATGCACATTGCAGTCATAATATGAAAGTTTCAAGACTTAATAACATGCAAAAACTGTATTTGGAATGCAAAATCATATTTACCGAGGGTGCCAATATTAGTGGAGGGCACTGTATCTGTATAAGACTGTAGATTTGATTTACAAGGATGAGATGTGTCTTCACATGTGAATGCTGTAGAGACGATTATTCATTAGCATTGAAAAATAAATATAATTTTGCTATTGCGTCTTTATTATCTCATAACTGTGTCTACAGGAGAGATTACATGTTAACTGAGAAATAAAATAGCAAGTTACAAAACACTAAATTAGAATAGTGATCCATTTTAGCATCAAATGTTTAAAAAAAAAATCCCAATAAAAGCACCATTTAATCTTTTTCTATTGAAAACCTGTTTGTTTTTGGCCCACGTGTTAATCTGTACAATTGTTGACATCCACTGTATGCTATTATGTAATATAATACAGTACAATATAAATTATATTGGGGAGGTGGGTTGATTTGTTACAGACGTTTAGATTATATATAAAATAATAGCAATATTTGGCCATTGAATCAGAAGAACTAAAAATATTACTAAAAATATTTAATAATGCAAGAGTTCAGTTGGAATATTTGCAGAGTCATAACCCGCAGTAAAACAGAGAATAAATAAATTATTAGATTAATGGAGGAATTAAGACAAAACCTGTTTATAAATTCTGTAATGTTTCTGTCTGTAGTGTGATGTCATCACCTTATAAACTGTAAATAAAATACAGAATAAACACACCAAAAACCCAGAACACGTTACAAAACTCATGACATTTCCCTTGGAATAAAAAAAGCTATGTTTATACACCAGACACACAGCGATTAAAGAACATGATACTACACTTAGTCCTCCTAGAAACTGTGTTTGTATAGAGAGTGAAATACTGACCCACAGCGATCAGAGTGTTATTATAGATAGATAATACTGTGAAAAATAAACAGTAAGCAAAACAACAACAGCAAAAAAAATGTCAGAAACCTCTCCCCAAATATCCAGATCAACAGCGTATTGTATTATATATAATCAAACAGAATAAAGCTCTTATATAATATAATACAATACTGTAAATATTTATTATATTGATGGTGGGAATTAGATTTGTTATAGAAACTTAAATTAAATCTAATATAAAAGCAACATTTAGGCACATCATCAAAAAGAGGCTATTTATGAAAGAATATTGATTAATGCAGAGTCTGTCTGGAATATTCGCAGAGTTATAATTAATTTAATGCACCTCCTAAACCACGGGTAAAACAGAGCATAAATAACAGGATTAATGGTGGAATTAAGAAAACACAAAATCACAAGTTTCTGAAATGTTTCTGTCTGTATTTCAATAACATCACCTAATAAACTGTAAATACAATATGGAAGTAAACACATCAGAAACACAGACACTAAAATGCCCAGGACTTTAGCTGCTTTTCTCTCAGATTTCATCGAGTGTGAGGTGATTTTCTGTGTTTTAGGCCGTGTATGATTATTAAGCTCTCTGATAGCAGTGGCATGTTTCTTAGCAATCACAAACACTCGAGTATACAATATGATTATGACAGAAAGTGGAAATATAAATGAAAATATAAGGTCAATTACAGACCAAACATCATTAAGAAAGATAAAACAGTCTCCAGGACACATTACAGAACCCATGAAGTTTCCATTGTAATATAAGAGTGCTGAGATATAGGCCAGCACCACACACCAGACACATACAATTACAATACCAGTGATCCTCACAGACACTCATGTTCATGTAGAGAAAGGGGTTTGAGAGAGCCAAATACCGATCCACAGCGATCAGAACGATATTATAGATGGACGAGACTGTGATGAAATAACTAATTAACCAAAAACTGATGCAGAAATCTCTCCCAAAAATCCAGCATGACTCGATTGTCCAGATTAAGATCGGCAACATTACAAAAGCACCAACGAGGAAATCCGACACCGCCAGAGAGAGCACGAGCATGTTTGTTGCTGTGTGAAGCTGCTTGAAGTGAAGAACAGAGATGATGACGAGAAGATTTCCACACACTGTTAGAAGAACCACAGCAGCTGAACACACGTACAGTAAGATATAAACTGCAGGAGATCCAGAGCTCTCTGGACAGGAGAAATGCTCACAGCGATCAGACTGGTTAAACACCATCCGGTTCATTCTGTCATACTGCCACAGAAATACATCCTATATTAGATGCTAACATTGTAAATCTGTACCTGCAACAAGTCACAATCAAATGACTTATGGCTCAAACGGGTCTGGTGTTTTTATAATTAATAAATTACTCACACCCCCTGAGTTTGAGTGGCAGCATGTGAATACATATGATGTCATGTTGTGTTGGAACAAAAGGCCTAATACTGACTAGTGAGTAGTTAACAAAACATTTCACAATAAACCATCATGCCTTATTCGCTGTGTGTCCCTGTCTCTTCATGGCTTTGTCCCAAATAAAGTTCTCCAGCTACAGTAAAGAAACATGTGATATTTAGACACAGTATATGACACAGTATGATTATCATAAATATGAACAGTTGACAGGATATAATCTCAACACTATTTAGTATAGTAGAATCGTTATTTGAGCATCACAGGCCGTCTGTAATGATAAAGAAATTCTAACACTGCTTGTGTACTAAATGGATACAGTGGTAGCTCAGTGGTTAAGATGCTGGACTACAGATCAGAAGTTTGTTAGTTCAACTACCAGCACTGCCAATCTACCACTGCTAGGCCTTTCAGAGAGACACTTAAGCCTCAACTACTCAGTTGTATGAATGAGATAAATGTAAGTCAGTCTGGATGAGTGCATCTGCTGTAAATGTAGTCAAGCTTAATTCTTCTTTTCATTGCTTACCCTAGCACGGACAAAGTGCAACTGGTGTGTCATTCAAAATATGCAAGGACACATGGGAATCCAGGTAACCATCTGTTTCAGAAGAAATCAACAGGCAGGCACTTCCAAACCCAAGTCCCCAAGAAAATGTTGGGGTTACGCATGTAACCCTGTTCCCTGTGAAGGGAACGAGATGTTGCATTTAGCATAACAGTATGGGAAGTGCCTTGCGCGCGTGACCGGTATCTGAAGCTTGTGTAAAATCATGCCTCTACTTATAGGCCTGCCTTGCAATTAAGCGTGTCGCATGATATATATATATATATGGCACCTGTGAACCACGCCATCAGCCTCTATTATCTGAAGCGAAGACGCAATTCACAGGCCTGCCCTCGTATGACAGAGCTATGCAACGTCTCGTTCCCTTCTCAGGGAACAGGGTTACATGCGTAACCCCGACGTTCCCTTTCAAAGGGAACTTCGACGTTGCGTTTAGCATAACACCATGGGAACGGGAATACCCGCTCAGTCATACCGAGGGTACGGCCTGTTCAAAAAGACCCAAGCCCGAGGGTCACTGCAAGACACTCGAGCCCGGGGTGTAATGAATATCCAGGCTGTAATAACGAATGAATGTGTGTGGTGTAGACCATCCTGCAGCAGCACACACATCCTGCAATGGTATCCCATTGGACAAAGCCTTCGAAGAGGCGACCACCCTAGTGGAATGAGCTCTTATGCCCAGAGGCGTGGCAAGACCGCGCGGCTCATTAGCCATAGAGATTGCTTCCACTATCCAATTAGAGATGCGCTGCTTTGACACAGCATCACCTTTACTGTCGCCACCAAAGCAGACCAGCAGCTGCTCCGACTTACGCCACTGGCCGGAGCGGTAGACGTAAGTACAGAGAGTCCCTTACTGGACACAGCAGGTGCATCCTCTCTTGTTCCGGTGTGAGGAACGGAGGAGGGCAGGAAGCCTGCAACACCACAGGGTGGGCAGCCGATGTAGGCACTTTAGGAATATAATCCGGCCTAGGATACAGGGAGGCCTTGGCTAATCCAGGGGCAAAGTCAAGGCAGGAACTGGCAACAGAGCAAGCTTGTAGACCTCCCACTCGCTTGAGAGATGTCAGGGCCAGAAGTGCTACCTTTAGAGTCAGAAGCTTCTCAGAGGCTGACTCTAAGGGCTCAAATGTGGCCCCTGACAGACCTTCCAAGACCACAGAAAGGTCCCAGGAAGGTATGCGCGGCCTGCAGATGGGCCTCAGCCGTCTGACACCACGCATGAACCTCGATGATAGAGGATGTTGCCCCACAGAGGCTCCATCAACCGGGGCGTGGCTGGCCGAAACAGCGGCCACATAACCCTGATTGTAGAAGGAGCCAACCCTGCTGAGAAACGTTCTTGTAAGAACTCCAGGACTGTAGCTATTGTGCAGTTCACTGGGTCTAGCTGACGTTCCTCACACCACAAGACAAAAAGCCGCCACTTGAGCGCATACAATTTCCTTGTGGATGGTGCTCTAGCATTTAACATGGTCTCTACAACCTCAGTTGTGAGACCAGAATCTATGAGCTGGTGCCCCTCAGGGGCCAGACCCACAGTTTTCATAGTTCTGGAACTATGGGTGATAAATCAGCCCTCCGGTTTGAGACAGTAGATCCCTGCGGATGGGAATCTCCCAAGGAGTACCGTCCAGCAGGGAACCATATTCGAGCTGGCCAATAAGGTGCTACTAGCAGCAGATGTAGACGGTCTTGGCGAACTCTCGCTAAAACTTGTGGGAGCAGAGCGATCGGGGGAAAAGCATATAGACGTTACCTCGGTGACGTGTGCACCATGGCGTCCAGCCCCAGTGGTGAGGGAGGAGTGAGGGCGAACAACAGTGGGCAGTGTGTTGTCTCCTCGGAGGCGAACACATCCACTTCCGCTCGTCCGAACCTCCGCCATAAGGACTCCACCACCTGTGGATGAAGCCTCCAACCCCCAGGCCCCTACATTCCGGCTGCCCGGAATGTACATTGCACCCACTGACAAGATCTTTCCCTCTGCCCAGAGAAGGATTAGTTGTGCCTTCCTGAACAGAGAGTGTGAACGTAACCTTCCCTGGTGGTTGACATATGAGACAACAACTAGCACATGGTGACCTCTCAACTGAGGAAGAAAGAATTTCAGTGCTAGGAATACAGTCCGCATCTCTAGGCGATTTATATGCCACTCCAGATGAGGGCCGCTCCAAAGACCGTGAGCTGGACAACCATTTAAGACTGCACCCCAGCCCGTGAGGGACGCGTCTGTCATTACTGTCTTGCGGTAAGGAGATGTCCCTAGAGTGTGACCCGAGGCTAGAAACTGCGGGCACCTCCAAATACTCACAGCACGTAAGCATTGCTGTGTGACACTGATTGCTCTCAGAGGTTTCATCCTCAGATGAAGCCCCTGACTTTTCAGCCACCACTGAAATGGTCTCATGTGCAATAGGCCCAACGGTATGACGTTGGCTGCTGCTGCCACAAGGCCCAACATTCTCTCGTAGAGACTGGAGGGGATGCCCAGACCTAGCTTTATCTTGCTCAAAGTTGATAGGATCGATCCTACGCGTGTTGGGGGTAGAAACACCCTCATCGTAGTAGAATCCCATATAACCCCTAGAAAAGTTGTCCTCTGCACTGGAGAAAGCATACTTTTCTTGAGGTTCAACCTGAGCCCCAAGCTCTTCACGTGGGCAAGAACAACATCTCGATGTTGAACCGCCTGTTCCCTGGATCGTGCTAGAATTAAATAGTCGTCCAGGTAGTTTAGTACACAGATGCCCTGGAGTCGCAAGGGAGCCAGAGCAGCATCCATGCACTTTGTGAAGGTGTGAGGGAATAAAGCTAGCCTGAAGGGAAGAACCCGAAATTGGTATGTGTTGTCTCCAAACGCAAACCTCAGGAACTTCCTGTGACTGGGCGATATTCCTATGTGGAAATATGCATCTTTCAGATCTATCATCACAAATCAGTCCTCGAACTGAGTCTGTGGCCCGATAAGTTTGAGCGTCAGCATCTTGAACCCGTATGTCCGAAGAGTACGGTTCAGATGACGCAGATCTAAAATTGGCCGCATACTCCCACCTTTTTTGCGGACCAGGAAATAACGGCTGTAAAAACCTCCCTCATGTAGGGAACAGGGTACATGTTCTATGGCCCCTTTGTCCAAAAGGGAACTTACTTCCTGTGCTAACGTCGGGCTCTGGTCTGTGCTGACTAAACTGGACCCGGTAACCCTTTTCTATGGTAGACAGAACCCATGGAGACACATTTGGCAGTACTTTCCACGCTGCCCGATGGCCTTTTAGTTACATTAACTATTCCACATTCTATTGGAGGGAAAGCATCAGATTTTCGTTGTGCTGTGACAGCTCTCTGACCAGAGAATACTGAAAACATGGGGACTGCCTTGGCTAGGGGAGACCCTACAGTAGCACTGGGGGCTACCTGCCCTAACAACTTCATGTCCCCTGATACGTCCCTCCACGGCCCCTCAGGACCGCTCTTCTTTGACTGCTTATCCTTTATGACCATTCTCAGATCAGGCCTAGTAGCAGACCGCAAATGTGGCCGCCCGGTTCCCCTGGCTGTCTGCAGGGGTTGGCGGGCTGCCATACTCGCCTTCTGGGTCTCCCTCGCACTAGTGCTGGCCCGGGCTGCACTCGTGGATGCCCGGGTGAGCTTGAGACAACAGGGAAGGAACTGGCTTTTTTGAATGCTGCCATATGGCGAGCTCATTCAGCAGGTCTACTTGGTAGGCCTGCAACACTGTCATTGTCTGCAGTGACCCACAAGCAAGACTACTACTGCATAGGCTTGCCCACCCATGCCACGGTGGCCTTACATGGTGGTTTGGATGGCAAAGCCGGCACCCCTAATTACCTGCCGTCGATGGAGAGAGGTAGCTCACAAGCGCCTCCTCCACCTTCGGCATAGCTAAATAGCCATGCCGTTCATTCCCCACAATGACCGAATAATCCAACATTGTGGGGTTATAAATATGGCTTATGCATGGTTTTCCGCCAGAAGCCTGATATTTTGTCATGCACATCTGGAAGAAAGGGGAGTTTCTGCAGTGTTCACGATGAGAATAAACAGATTGAAAATTTATAACCCCAACACCTTTCATGTAATTTCATTTAATAAAATGTAAATTGTTTTAAGCAAATGTTTATCTGTGAAGTTCTCTTCTTCTTACAGTTTGCGCTGGGGACTTGAATTCGTTGTGTCACTTATGTCACTTTGCTCACAGCTGATTGGTCCAAGTTGGGTTTGAGTTCTCTTACCCAGAACAAAACCTGCCCTGGAGCAGGTCAGCCATGGAGTGTAAGTTACTATGGCGATGAACACCAGTAAAAGCAGAGCCACTTACTTGATAGCCAATACCCAGGGTTGGCAAAAACTAAACTGAAACTTACCTGCCTAGCCACCTAAACCAGATTCCAGGTACAGGCCCCAGGTCATTCAAGCCGGCTTCAATGCATATCGTTCCATTGTATGATCTAGCCATAGTTCTAGATTCACTCTCAGCATCACCCTTTGAACCCTTGGAGCGTTTAACCCTCTGTCCTTAAAATAAATCTGTTCTGATACTCATCCTGACATCTACTAAGGAAGTGAACAAGCTCCAAGCATTATTGCTGTACCTCTTCTGCACACACTTTTTCTTGGGTCACACCAAGGGTACATTGCTGCCTAACCACGCTTTCCTTCATAAAGCCGGTGACTCATCTTACAGTTTCATTGTTTTGGAGTTGAACAAGCTAAAACAGTCTAAAATCATGTAAATTTGTCACGTATTCCACGTAATGAAGGTTAGGACAGATGCATATACAGATAAGAGTTTAGAATTTAGAATTTAGAGAGAGTCAGGCAGATAAATCCAAATTTATCAATAATATGATATGAGACAATAGCATGGTCGAAGTAACAGGCAATGGGCTACACGATCAACAAACAGGCACAAACGAGGCAAGGCGTGAGCATAACTCTGTTGGTCATGACGTCGGTTTCAGGCATAAGGAGAACTTGGTTGGTCGTGTCAACATGCTCAGGCATGAGCAGAACATGGTTGGTTGTGTCAGGTGAATCTGGAGAATCTGGCGTGAGCATAACTTGGGTGGTCGTGCCGTCGTTTTCAAGCGTGAGCAGAACCTGGTTGGTCATGATGTCCACTTCAGGCATGAGCAGAACTTGGTTGGTCATGACATCAGTTTCAGGCGTGAGCAGAACCTGGTTGGCCGTGTCATCACACTCGGGCGTGAGTAGAACTTGATCGGCCGTGTCAGCAGACTTGGGCGTGAGCAGAACTTGGTTGGCCGTGTCAGCAGACTCGGGCGTGAGCAGAACTTGGTGGGCCGTGTCAGCAGACTCGGGCATGAGCAGAACTTGGTTGGCCGTGTCAGCAGACTCGGGCGTGAGCATAACTTGGTTGGTCATGACGTCGACTTCAGGCGTGAAAAGAACCTGGTTGGTCGTGACGTCGGTTTCAGGAGTGAGCAGAACCTGGTTGGTCGTGACATCGGTTTCAGGCATGAGGACTTGGTTGTACGTGTCAGCAGACTCAAGCGTGAGCAGAACTTGTTTGTGACATCGGCTTCAGGCTGGAACTTGGCGTCGAAGGTCACATTGTCGATCTCAGACAGGAACTTGGTGTGAGAGGTCATCTTTTCAACCTCAAACAGGAACTTGGCTTGAGAGGTCGTCTTTTCGACCTCAGACAGGAACATGGCTTGAGAGATCGTCTCTTTGACCTCAGATAGGAACAGAATTTGCGAGGCTGTCTCTTCGACCTCGGACAGGTTTTAACCCTCTGTCGTTAAAGTAAATCTGTTCTGATACTCATCCTGACATCTATTAAGCAAGTGAACAAGCTTCACGTGGTATCTATGTACCCCTATTGTACACACTATATCTTGGGTCACACCAAAATTACAATGCTGCCTAACCACACTTTCCTTCATCAAGCCAGAGACTCGTCTTACACATGCAATTGTAAATAATTCCATCATTCACTATAGAATTAAAATCTAAAAAAATCTATTCAGAAGCTATTTAAATCCGTTGTAATGGACTGTATCTAAATGAGTCCATACTGATGTTGAGTCTTTGGCTTTTTTTCTGATTTTTTTCCTAATTCATACTTTTTATCATTTTTAAAGTAATTTTTTAAAAACATTTTTTTATAAGTAATATTTATTATTTAAATTAAGTCACAGGGTTTTCCCCCATTCATACGTCTCATGTCACATGCACATTGTAATCATAATATGAAAGTTTTAAGACTTAATAACATGTAAACTATATTTCTAATGCAGTGTCAGAAAATACGAGAATTCGCTCAGCACTCATCTGCCTTTAAAATGACTTAATATGCCTAAATATCTGTAGAACACTGTAGATTTGATTTACAAAGATCAGATGTCTTCACAAGTGAATAGCACAAATAAAATTATTCATTACCAATTAAAGAAAATGACAAGACACAAAGTCCTCCTAGAGACTGTATTTATGTAGAGAAATGGGATTGAGAGAGTGAAATACTGACCCACAGCGATCAGAGTGTTTTTATAGATGGATAATATTGTGAAAAATAAACAGAAAGCAAAACAAAAACAACAACAACAAAAAAACGTCAGAAACATCTCCCCAAATATCCAGATCAACACCGTATTGTATTATATATAATCAAACAGAATAAAGCTCTTATATAATATAATACAGTACTGTAAATATTTATTATATTGATGGTGGGAATTAGATTTGTTATAGAAACTTAAATTAAATCTAATATAAAAGCAACATTTAAGCACATCATCAAAAAGAGGCTATTTATGAAAGAATATTTATTAAAGCAGAGTCTGTCTGGAATATTCGCAGAGTTATAATTAATTTAATGCACCTCCTAAACCACGGGTAAAACAGAGCATAAATAACAGGATTAATGGTGGAATTAATATAAAGCACAATCACAAGTTTCTGAAATGTTTCTGTCTGTACTTCAATAACATCACCTAATAAACTGTAAATAAAATATGGAAGTAAACACATCAGAAACACAGACACTAAAATGCCCAGGACTTTAGCAGCTTTTCTCTCAGATTTCATCGAGTGTGAGGTGATTTTCTGTGTTTTAGGCCGTGTGTGATTATTAAGCTCTCTGATAGCAGTGGCATGTTTCTTAGCAATCACAAACACTCGAGTATACAATATGATTATGACAGAGAGTGGAAATATAAATGAAAATATAAGGTCAATTACATATGAAACCTCATTCAGATAGAGTAAACACTCTCCAGGACACATTACAAAACCCATGAAGTTTCCATTGAAATATAAGAGTGCTGAGAAATAGGCCAGCACCACACACCAGACACATACAATTACAATACCAGTGATCCTCACAGACACTCTGTTCATGTAGAGAAAGGGGTTTGAGAGAGCCAAATACCGATCCACAGCGATCAGAGCGATATTATAGATGGACGAGATTGTGAGGAAACTAGAAATCAACCAAAAACTGATGCAGAAATCTCTTCCAAAAATCCAGCATGACTCGATCGTCCACATTAACGTTGGCGGCATTACAAAAGCACCAACGAGGAAATCCGACACCGCCAGAGAGAGCACGAGCATGTTTGTCGGTGTGTGAAGCTGCTTGAAGTGAAGAACAGAGATGATGACGAGAAGATTTCCACACACTGTTAGAAGAACCACAGCAGCTGAACACACGTACAGTAAGATATAAACTGCAGGAGATCCAGAGCTCTCTGGACAGGAGAAATGCTCACAGCGATCAGACTGGTTAAACTCCGTCAGGTTCATTCTGTCATACTGCCACAGAAATACATCCTGTATTAGATGCTAACATTGTAAATCTGTACCTGCAACAAGTCACAATCAAATGACTTATGGCTCAAACGGGTCTGGTGTTTTTATAATTTATAAATTACTCACACCCCCTGAGTTTGAGTGGCAGCATGTGAATCCATATGATGTCATGCTGTGTTGGAACAAAAGGCCTAATACTGACTAGTGAGTAGTTAACAAAACATTTCACAGTAAACCATAATGCCTTATTCGCTGTGTGTCCCTGTCTCTTCATGGCTTTGTCCCAAATAAAGTTCTCCAGCTACAGTAAAGAAACATGTGATATTTAGACACACTATATGACACGGTATGATTATCATAAATATGAACAGTTGAAGGGATATAATCTCAAAACTATTTAGTATAGTAGAATAGTTATTTGAGCATCACAGGCCGTCTGTAATGATAAAGAAATTCTAACACTGCTTGTGTACTAAATGGATACAGTGGTAGCTCAGTGGTTAAGATGCTGGATGACTGATCAGAAGTTTGTTAGTTCAACTACCAGCACTGCCAGTCTACCACTGCTAGGCCTTTCAGAGAGACACTTAAACCCTCAACTGCTCAGTTGTATGAATGAGATAAATGTAAGTCAGTCTGGATGAGTGCATCTGCTGTAAATGTAGTCAAGCTTAATTCTTCTTTTCGTTGCTTACCCTAGCACGGACAAAGTGCAAGTAGGGGTGTGTCATTCAAAATCTGCAAGGACACATGGCCATCCAGGTAACTATCTGTTTCAGAAGGTATCAACACGCAGGCACGACAAAACCCAAGGCCCCAAGAAAACTCGCCACAACTACAGCTTCTTCCTGTGTGCTATCAGCCTCATCAAACAAGACCAATGATGTTTTCTGGATTCTCAAATCGTACTTATTTAAGCCGTGCGGTTCATCACCTAATTTATTAATCCTAGATTTAATAGCTACAACAATTATAGCTGGACTACAGTAACTAGAGCAATACCAACGTCTGCACTGAATGCACAATACATACTATTTGAACACTACCTCAAAGAATGTACCTACATATTGTTTTTCACTCATAAAATCTGATCGGTCTCCACAGCTGTATGATCACTTGTGGCACTGTTCAGTGTGTAAATGTCCATTGGTTGTATTTTAGATGTCTACAGCACCAATCACAAGAGAAGAGTTCTGTGATCTGAATGTTTTTGCATATCTGATCAGATAATGTATTTGGGGAAAAGAAGTGTGTTCTCATACTGATTGTTATAAATGGTGTGAGCAGAGCAGGACTGTTTTTGTCATGTCTTTGGGTTAATTCAACTTTACCTGTTCGCCACTAGACGGCGCCCCAGTCTGAGATGTTTTTGAGCTGCCGAGATTAAATGAAGAAACTGTGTTGTGCCAGCCATCCTGGCATTGTGTGTGTTCTTAAAACGGAGAATAGACATAAATCAATGTTACAAAAAGGGGACAATATCCTTTAGACCTTTGACCCAAGATGGCGCCAGTGTACCTGTTGGCATGCCGTCTCTCTTGTCTTTCCCGTCTGTTATGTTCTGTTATGTTTCACGTCTGCATGTTTGTTCTATCTGTTATGCCTGTTCGTCTGGCATTGGTGCTGTTTTTACTGTGTATCGTGCCACACTGGTATCATGTAGATTCAGTGTTGACCTACAATCATCAAGCTTTGCTTAACATCAAAAGCTGGATGGGAGCTCATCTGCAATTTTGTCATACTCTGCATTCTCATTTTCAATCCTCGTCCAGCCAACCCGCGGTGGAGTGCGCTCGCCGGCTACCTTGCTGCTTTCCTCCTCTAAGGAGTCGCCGCAGGAAGAGACGGAATCGTGTTGGTGTTTGGCTGAGAATCAGACGGACAACTGCTTCCTCCATTCAATCGATGGAGTTTCCCTAGGTTACTATAAGTTTGGCGGGACTCCACTTGATGCGACGGTCATTTGATTACAGATATGTTTTTCATCTGCCTATTTTCCTGGACTTCTTACATTCAGCTAATTGATGTGCTCCTCCACGATTACAGATTCGTCAGGGAAGAGCGAACTGTTTAAATCTCCGACAACTGGAATTCATTTCACCGGATCTGATCTCGTTACCTCAGTCTCCTCTGAATATGGCTCTAGTTAACGCTATGTCCGTGTGCAACAAAACTTTCCTTTTAAATTTTCTTTTCTGCCAGACATAACTTGGATATTTTATTCCTGACGGAGACCTGGGTTAGTCCTGGTGAGTCAGCAGTCTTTGAGAACTCTGTCCACCGAACTGTTGTTTTATTAGTACTCCAAGGCCCTGTATTTGTACTCCTTCTGGCCTTCTGGTAAGGGCGGTGGGGTTGCTATGGTTTTTAGACAATCACTTAACATACAGACAGTTTCTGTTGGGATTTACTCGTCGTTTGAGGTACAGTGTGTTGTGTTAGAGTCGACCTCTTCCACGCTATTCTGTGCTTTGATCTATAGGCCACCTAACCAGGACAATGCTTTTTTAAGTGATTTTTGTGATTTTTTAACTTCTATTGTTCCGTTGTATGATCGTATGTTATTATTGGGTGATTTTAATGTGCATGTCTGCTGCCCTGGTCGACCATTGGTTACTGAATTTTGTAATATCTTGGATTCCTTTGGTCTTATTCAACATATAAATCACGCAACATGACCTTGGTCATACTCTAGACCTTATACTGTCATATGGAATCCCAGTTGATGATGTTAATATTGAAGATGCTTCCTTCTCTGATCACAAGCCAATTGTTTTTAATGTCCCTGCTGTGAGCTCTGCCGTTGTGACAAGGCCTTTAGGCTATTTCTCCCGTTTTATTAATACATTCACTGCCTCTCAGTTTAGTGAAAGTTATTGAACTAATGCTGTTGAAACATCTATCCTGGGTGCTGCAGAGTCTTCTTCTGGGCCTGATGATTTGATTGCCTTGTTTTACACATTTTGCTCTAATATTTTAGATTCCATTGTTCCTTTCAAGCTGAAACAACCAAATCGTAAATCTTATTACTGGTTCTACTGGATAATACTGGTTCTCTCAGACAGGCTTGTCGTAAAGCCGAGCGGAGATGGAAGCATTATCATTTAACTGTGTCAATTCAGATTTTTAAAGATTGTCTATTTAAGTTTCAGAATGCAGCAAAGGCAGCTAGATCTAGGCGTTTTTCTGATTTAATTACTACACACTGTCATAGACATAAGATTTTATACACCACGATAAATTGAATTGTTAATCCGAGTTGCCAATTCCATGGGGAATCCTCGGCTGAACTTTGTGAGAAATTTTTTATGTTTTTTGCTGATAAAGTAATTACCATTCATTCTTCCTTCACTTCACAGTTCTCAGACCTGTCCCTGAATTCGCTGTTATACCGGCTTCTTTTTCTATTACAAAATGCTTCTCTAAAGGAACTGTGGGATCTGGTTAACCAGATGAAAATAACGTCCACGTCACTTGATGTTGTTCCCTCTGTGATTATAAAAGCAACTTTTCTGAAATTGGCCCCAGTATCCAGGTGTTGATAAATTCATCTTTGGATACTGGGGTCCCGAATTGTTTAAAGCATGCTATTGTTCAACCTTTGCTTAAGAAACAGGGTTTGGATGAAGGTTGCTTTAATAATTATCGGCCTGTCTCTAAGCTATCGTTTCTATCAAAGCTGTTCACACTCGGGCGTGAGTAGCACTTGGTGGGCCGTGTCAGCAGACTCGGGCGTGAGCAGAACTTGGTTGGCCGTGTCATCAGACTCGGGCGTGAGCAGAACTTGGTTGGTCGTGACGTCGGTTTCAGCCGTGAGCAGACTCTGGGTGGTCGTGACATCAGTTTCAGGCATGAGGACTTTGTTGTCCGTGTCAGCAGACTCAAGCGTGAGCAGAACTTGGTTGTTTGTGACATTGGCTTCAGGCTGGAACTTGACGTGGAAGGTCACATTGTCGATCTCAGAGGTCGATCTCACTGTCGATCTTGAGAGGTCGTCTCCTCGACCTAAGACAGGAACTTGGCTTGAGAGGTCGTCTTTTCAACCTCAGACAGGAACTTGGCTCGAGAGGTTGTCTCTTCGACCTCAGACAGGAACATGGCTTGAGAGGTCGTCCCTTTGACCTCAGATAGGAACACGGCTTGCGAGGCTGTCTCTTCGACCTCGGACAGGAACGTGGCTTGAGACTTTATCTCTTTGACTTCGGACAGGAACATGGCGTGGGAGGTCACCTGGTCAACCTCATATGGGAACATGTTTTTTGAGGTCGCATTGTCCACCTTGGATGTGAACATGGCTTGGGAGATCGCTTTGTCGACCTTGGATGGGAAGGTGGCTTGGAAGGTTGTCTCTTTGACCTCAGACAGGAACATGGCTTGGGAGGTCACCTCATTGACCTCTAGCAGGAACTTGACTTTATGCTGGAGCTCTGGAGATGAGACAACCTTGTGAGTCTCACGCTGGAACTCTGGGGATGAGATCGCCTTGTGGATCACATTTTGAAGCTCTGCAGGTGAGACCACCTCGTGGGTCTCCTGCTGGAGCTCTGGAGAAGAGGTCGCCATGTTGACCTCTGGCTGGAGCTCAGCTGCTGAGGCCACATAACGGTCTTAGGCAGGAGCTTTGGGGAGGAGGTTACCTAGTTTGCCTGCTCATAATAGGTGGTGAACGGCAAGTCAGGTTTATCTATGAGGCAGGCCTTCTCCAAACAGTCATCCGGGTTGGGGGAGTACTCTGGACTACCAAACTCCTTAATTAATAGTCCCACAAACTGAGTTACATTGTGCAGACCCTTGGATTCTGTACGGTTCAGATGCTTCACCCACTGGCGGGCTTGTCCAACGAGCCTGGAGAGTATGAACCCTAGCCACTGCCTCTGGTTAGGCTTGGGGTGCGCCAGGCTCAAAAAATGCAATTGGCACTCAAAGAGAAAATACTCAGTGTAGCCAAGAAATCCATCGTATGGCACTGGGGGATCCGTGGCTATCCATTGAGGAAGTTTAATAGAGTTGAGTCTCGGTATGGTGTTCCTCACTACCTTGGCATGATGTCTTCTCTGTCTTCCTGTTGCATCCATGTTTGGGTGTAGTATTCCACGTAATGAAGGTTAGGACTTCTGTCAGTCAGCACAACCGGAAGATTGTTTTTTTAAGGGCACACGTCATTTAAGCCAACCTCAAAGCATTTGGGCCCATCGTAGAATCTAGCTATAGTTATAGATTAACTCTCACCATCACCTTTTGAACCCTTGGAGGTTTTAACCCTCTGTCGTTAAAATAAATCTGTTCTGATACTCATCCTGACATCTATTAAGCAAGTGAGCAAGCTTCACGTGGTATCTATGTACCCCTATTGTACACACTTTATTAAATTACAATGCTGCCTAACCACGCTTTCCTTCATAAAGCCAGAGACTCATCTTACAGTTTCATTGTTTAGGAGTTGAAGAAGATAATACGGTTTAAATCTATATAACTGTAAATTTTTCATGAGCAGCTCTAACACATTGCATTGTAAATAATTCCATCATTCACCACAGAATTAAAATCTAAAAGAATCTATTCAGAAGCCATTTAAATCTTTTGTAATGGACTGTATCTAAATGAGTCCATACTGATGTTGAGTCTTTGGCTTTTTTTCTGCTTTTTTTCCTAATTCATACTTTTTATCATTTTTTAAGTAATTTTTGAAAAACATTTTTTTAATAAGTAATATTTATTATTTAAATTAAGTCACAGGGGTTTTCCCCCATTCATATGTCTCATGTCACATGCACATTGTAATCATAACATGAAAGTTTTAAGACTTAATAACATGTAAACTGTATTTGTAATGCAGTGTCAGAAAATACGAGAATTCGCTCAGCACTCATCTGCCTTTAAAATGACTTAATATGCCTAAATATCTGTAGAACACTGTAGATTTGATTTACAAAGATCAGATGTCTTCACATGTGAATGGAGCAAATAAAATTATTCATTGCCAATTAAAGAAAATGACAGGACACACAGTCCTCCAAGAGATAATTTTGTTTGCTTATATATATATATATATATATATATATATATATATATATATATATATATATATATATATATATAAGCAAACAAAATTATGCTCTTATATTATATAATACATTACTTTAAATATTTATTATATTGATGGTGGGAATTAGATTTGTTATAGAAGCTTAAATTACGTCTAATATAAAATCAAAATTTAAGCACATCATCAAAAAGAGGCTATTTATGAAAGAATATTGATTAATGTAGAGTCTGTCTGGAATATTCGCAGAGTTATAATTAATTTAATGCACCTCCTAAACCACGAGTAAAACAGAGCATAAATAACAGGATTAATGGTGGAATTAAGATAAAGCACAATCGCAAGTTTCTGAAATGTTTCTGAATGTATTTCAATAACATCGCCTAATAAACTGTAAATAAAATACGGAAGTAAACACATCAGAAACACAGACACTAAAATGCCCAGGACTTTAGCTGCTTTTCTCTCAGATTTCATCGAGTGTGAGGTGATTTTCTGTGTTTTAGGCCGTGTGTGATTATTAAGCTCTCTGATAGCAGTGGCATGTTTCTTAGCAATCACAAACACTCGAGTATACAATATGATTATGACAGAGAGTGGAAATGTAAATGAAAATATAAGGTCAATTACAGACCAAACATCATTCAGAAAGAGAGAACACTCTCCAGGACACATTACAGTATTTGAAAAGTTTCCATTGTAATATAAGAGTAATGAGCTATAGGCCAGCAACACACACCAGACACATACAATTACAATACCAGTGATCCTCACAGACACTCTGTTCATGTAGAGAAAGGGGTTTGAGAGAGCCAAATACCGATCCACAGCGATCAGAACGATATTATAGATGGACAAGATGGTGAGGAAACCACAAATTAACCCAAAACTGATGCAGAAATCTCTCCCAAAAATCCAGCATGACTCGATCGTCCACATTAACGCTGGCGGCATTATTAGTGCTCCAACGAGGAAATCCGACACAGCCAGAGAGAGCACGAGCATGTTTGTTGCTGTGTGAAGCTGCTTGAAGTGAAGGACAGAGATGATGATGAGAAGATTTCCACACACCGTTAGAAGAACCACAGCAGCTGAACACACGTACAGTAAGATATAAACTGCAGGAGATCCAGATCTCTCTGGACAGGAGAAATGCTCACAGAGATCAGACTGGTTAAACTCCGTCAGGTTCATTCTGTCATACTGCCACAGAAATTCATCCTATATTAGATGCTAACATTGTAAATCTGTACCTGCAACAAGTCACAATCAAATGACTTATGGCTCAAACGGGTCTGGTGTTTTTATAGTTTATAAATTACTCACACCCCCTGAGTTTGAGTGGCAGCATGTGAATACATATGATGTCATGCTGTGTTGGAACAAAAGGCCTAATACTGACTAGTGAGTAGTTAACAAAACATTTTCACAATAAACCATCATGCCTTATTCGCTGTGTGTCCTGTCTCTTCATGGCTTTGTCCCAAATAAAGTTCTCCAGCTACAGTAAACAAACATGTGATATTTAGACACAGTATATGACACGGTATGATTATCATAAATATGATCAGCTGACAGGATATAATCTCAACACTATTTAGTATAGTAGAATAGTTATTTGAGCATCACAGGCCGTCTGTAATGATAAAGAAATTCTAACACTGCTTGTGTACTAAATGGATACAGTGGTAGCTCAGTGGTTAAGATGCTGGACTACAGATCAGAAGTTTGTTAGTTCAACTACCCGCACTGCCAGTTTACCACTGCTAGGCCTTTCAGAGAGACACTTAACCCTCAACTGCTCAGTTGTATGAATGAGATAAATGTAAGTCAGTCTGGATGAGTGCATCTGCTGTAAATGTAGTCAAGCTTAATTCTTCTTTTCATTGCTTACCCTAGCACGGACAAAGTGCAAGTAGAGGTGTGTCATTCAAAATCTGCAAGGACACATGGGCATCCAGGTAACCATCTGTTTCAGAAGAAATCAACAGGCGGGCACTTCCAAACCCAAGTCCCCAAGAAAATGTCAGGGTTACGCATGTAACCCTTTTCCCTGTGAAGGGAACGAGACGTTGCATTTAGCATAACAGTATGGGAAGTGCCTTGCGCGCGTGACCGGTATCTGAAGCTTGTGTAAAATCATGCCTCTACTTATAGGCCTGCCTTGCAATTAAGCGCGTCGCATGATATATATATATTTATATATGGCACCTGTGAACCACGCAATCAGCCTCTATTATCTGAAGCGAAGACGCAATTCACAGGCCTGCCCTCGTATGACAGAGCTATGCAACGTCTCGTTCCCTTCTCAGGGAACAGGGTTACATGCGTAACCCCGACGTTCCCTTTCAAAGGGAACTTCGACGTTGCATTTAGCATAACACCATGGGAACGGGAATACCTGCTCAGTCGTACCGAGGGTACGGCCTGTTCAAAAAGACCCAAGCCCGAGGGTCACTGCAAGACACTCGAGCCCGGGGTGTAATGAATATCCAGGCTGTAATAACGAATGAATGTGTGTGGTGTAGACCATCCTGCAGCAGCACACACATCCTGCAATGGTATCCCTTTGGACAAAGCCTTCAAGGAGGCGACCGCCCTAGTGGAATGAGCTCTTATGCCCAGAGGCGTGGCGAGACCACGCGGCTCATTAGCCATAGAGATTGCTTCCACTATCCAATTAGAGATGCGCTGCTTTGACACAGCATCACCTTTACTGTCGCCACCAAAGCAGACCAGCAGCTGCTCTGACTTACGCCACTGGCCGGCGCGGTAGACGTAAGTACAGAGAGTCCCTTACTGGACACAGCAGGTGCATCCTCTCTTGTTCCGGTGTGAGGAACAGAGGAGGGCAGGAAACCTGCAACACCACAGGCTGGGCAGCCGATGTAGGCACTTTAGGAATATAATCCGGCCTAGGATACAGGGAGGTCTTGGCTAATCCAGGGGCAAAGTCAAGGCAGGAACTGGCAACAGAGTGAGCTTGTAGACCTCCCACTTGCTTGAGAGATGTCAGGGCCAGAAGTGCTACCTTTAGAGTCAGAAGCTTCTCAGAGGCTGACTCTAAGGGCTCAAATGTGGCCCCTGACAGACCTTCCAAGACCACAGAAAGGTCCCAGGAAGGTATGCGCGGCCTGCAGATGGGCCTCAGCCATCTGACACCACGCATGAACCTCGAAGATAGAGGATGTTGCCCCACAGAGGCTCTATCAACCGGGGCGTGGCTGGCCGAAACAGCGGCCACGTAACCCTGATTGTAGAAGGAGCCAGGGGAGTGAGGGCGGGAGGGAGGGAGGAGTGAGGGCGAACAACAGTGGGCAGTGTGTTGTCTCCTCAGTGGCGAACACATCCATTTCCGCTCGTCCGAACCTCCGCCATAAGGACTCCACCACCTGTGGATGAAGCCTCCAACCCCCAGGCCTCAGCCCCTGCCTCGACAGGATGTCTGCCCCTACATTCCGGCTGCCCGGAATGTACATTGCACCCACTGACAAGATCTTTCCCTCTGCCCAGAGAAGGATTAGTTGTGCCTGCCTGAACAGAGGGTGTGAACGTAACCCTCGCTGGTTGTTGATATATGAGACCACAACTAGCACATGGTGACCTCTCAACTGAGGAAGAAAGAATTTCAGTGCTAGGAATACAGTCCGCATCTCTAGGCGATTTATATGCCACTCCAGATGAGGGCCGCTCCAAAGACCGTGAGCTGGGCAACCATTTAAGACTGCACCCCAGCCCGTGAGGGATGCGTCTGTCATTACTGTCTTGCGGTAAGGAGATGTCCCTAGAGTGTGACCCGAGGCTAGAAACTGTGGGCACCTCCAAATACTCACAGCACGTAGGCATTGCTGTCTGACACTGATTGCTCTCAGAGGTTTCATCCTCAGATGAAGCCCCTGACTTTTCAGCCACCACTGAAATGGTCTCATGTGCAATAGGCCCAACGGTATGACGTTGGCTGCTGCTGCCACAAGGCCCAACATTCTCTCGTAGAGACTGGAGGGGATGCCCAGACCTAGCTTTATCTTGCTCAAAGTTGATAGGATCGATCCTACGCGTGTTGGGGATAGAAACACCCTCATCGTAGTAGAATCCCATATAACCCCTAGAAAAGTTGTCCTCTGCACTGGAGAAAGCATACTTTTCTTGAGGTTCAACCTGAGCCCCAAGCTCTTCATGTGGGCGAGAACAACATCTCGATGTTGAACCGCCTGTTCCCTGGATCATGCTAGAATTAAATAGTCGTCCAGGTAGTTTAGTACACGGATGCCCTGGAGTCGCAAGGGAGCCAGAGCAGCATCCATGCACTTTGTGAAGGTGTGAGGGAATAAAGCTAGCCTGAAGGGAAGAACCCGAAATTGGTATGTGTTGTCTCCAAACGCAAACCTCAGGAACTTCCTGTGACTGGGCGATATTCCTATGTGGAAATATGCATCTTTCAGATCTATCATCACAAATCAGTCCTCGAACTGAATCTGTGGCCCGATAAGTTTGAGCGTCAGCATCTTGAACCCGTATGTCCGAAGAGTACGATTCAGATGACGCAGATCTAAAATTGGCCACATACTCCCACCTTTTTTGCGGACCAGGAAATAACGGCTGTAAAAACCTCCCTCCCTTAGGGAACGGGGTACATGTTCTATGGCCCCTTTGTCCAAAGGGAACTTACTTCCTGTGCTAACATCGGGTTCTGGACTGTGCTGACTACTGTGGTGAGCACACCTCTGAACTGGGGGGGGGGGTGTTTCGGGGGGGGTCGAGCTATAAACTGGACCCGGTAACCCTTTTCTACGGTAGACAGAACCCATGGAGACACATTTGGCAGTACTTTCCACGCTGCCCAATGGCCTTTTAGTTACGTTAACTATTCCACATTCTATTGGAGGGAAAGCATCAGATTTTCGTTGTGCTGTGACAGCTCTCTGACCAGAGAATACTGAAAACATGGGGACTGCCTTGGCTAGGGGAGACCCTACAGTAGCACTGGGGGCTACCTGCCCTAACAACCTCATGTCCCCTGATACGTCCCTCCACGGCCCCTCAGGACCGCTCTTCTTTGACTGCTTATCCTTTATGACCATTCTCAGATCAGGCCTAGTAGCAGACCGCGAATGTGGCCGCCCGGTTCCCCTGGCTGTCTGCGGGGGTTGGCGGGCTGCCATACTCGCCTTCTGGGTCTCCCTCGCACTAGTGCTGGCCCGGGCTGCACTCGTGGATGCCCGGGTGAGCTTGAGACAACAGGGAAGGAACTGGCTTTTTTGAATGCTGCCATATGCCATATGCCATACTTGGTAGGCCTGCAACACTGTCATTGTCTGCAGTGACCCACAAGCAAGACTACTACTGCATAGGCTTGCCCACCCATGCCACGGTGGCCTTACATGGTGGTTTGGATGGCAAAGCCGGCACCCCTAATTACCTGCTGTCGATGGAGAGAGGTAGCTCACAAGCGCCTCCTCCACCTTCGGCATAGCTAAATAGCCATGCCGTTCATTCCCCACAATGACTGAATAATCCAACATTGTGGGGTTATAAATATGGCTTATGCATGGTTTTCCGCCAGAAGCCTGATATTTTGTCATGCACATCTGGAAGAAAGAGGAGTTTCGGCAGTGTGATGGATTCACTTTCACTGGGGAGAAAAAGGTTCATCCAGCCTTAGTAATCACTTCAAGCAGCTCTTTATATGCTGCTCTCAGTTTTTTGCACATCTTTCTGGCTCCTCAGAGTCAGAGAGGAATTACGTATTACTATTATTTTTGTGTGTGTTTTTTCCTTCCCCTTTTGGCTTTCCATAGCAGAAGGAGGAGTCGCGACGCGTGCTCCAAAATCCAGCGGAGAGCCGAACCCGGAAGACAGAGCAAGAGATAGAGCAGCGCTCGTCTCCGGCTCCTCTTCCAGATCCATAAGAGATTCCCCGAACCTGAGTCGGCTAGCTGCCTCGGCAGTGGCCGGCCCAGATCCGCGAGGCTCTGAAACCCAACTTGCTTCGGCTTCTGAGAAGAGTGCGATTCGCGAGCCGAGCTGCTTAATGTAGGCATTACCATGCGCAGCCTCTCGAGGCTGCCATCGCATGCTACACTCCTAAACACTTCACCCAGAAAGTGTGCACTATTCCCCGTGATGAAACGGGAGCAAGCTGTAACACACTTCCTGAATTCTTTCTCGCTCATTACTTCCCTCTCTTTTCTTTTCTTTTTTTCTAAAAAAAAAAGGGATAGAAAAGCTTAGAGATTTTGAGAAAATATAGAGTAGAAATGAAGTGTTTCTGTCACACAAACAACAGACATGCAGTCTCGCTGAAGATAATAAGGCTGGCGGCGTGGTTCACAGGTGCCATATATATATCATGCAACGCGCTTAATTGCCACGTCACCTGATCATGGCAGGCCTATAAGTAGAGGCATGATTTTACCCAAGCTTCAGATACCGGTCACACGTGCAAGGCACTTCCCATATTGTTATGCTAAATGCTTTTTCTTGTGTGCTATCAACCTCATCAAACAAGGCCAAGGATGTTTTCTGGATTCTCGAATCATACTTATTTAAGCCATGCGGTTCATAACCTAATTTATTAATCCTAGATTTAATAGCTACAACAATAATAGCTGGACTACAGCTATTTCATTTAATAAAATGTAAATTCATTTAATAAAATGTAAATTGTTTTAAGTAAATGTTTCTCTGTGAAGTTCTCTTCTTCTTACAGTTTGCGCTGGGGACTTGAATTCGTTGTGTCACTTATGTCACTTTGCTCACAGCTGATTGGTCCAAGTTGGGTTTGAGTTCTCTTACCCAGAACAAAACCTGCCCTGGAGCAGGTCAGCCATGGAGTGTAAGTTACTATGGCGATGAACACCAGTAAAAGCAGAGCCACTTACATGATAGCCAATACCCAGGGTTGGCAAAAACTAAACTGAAACTTACCTGCCTAGCCACCTAAACCAGCTTCCTGGTACAGACCCCAGGTCATTCAAGCCAGCTTCAATGCATATGGTCCCATTGTGGGATCTAGCCATAGTTCTAGATTCACTCTCAGCATCACCCTTTGAAAACTTGGAGCTTTTAACCCTCTGTCCTTAAAATAAATCTGTTCTGATACTCATCCTGACATCTACTAAGGAAGTGAACAAGCTTCAAGTATTTTTGCTGTACCTCTTCTGTACACACTTTTTCTTGGGTCACACCAAGGGTACATTGCTGCCTAACCACGCTTTCCTCCCTAAAGCCAGTGACTCGTCTTACAGTTTCACTGTTTTGGAGTTGAACAAGATAAAACAGTCTAAAATCATGTAAATTTGTCACGTATTCCGCATAATGAAGGTTAGGACAGATGCATATACAGATAAGAGTTTATTTAGAGAGAGTCAGGCAGATAAATCCAAATTTATCAGTAATATGATCTGAGACAATAGCATGGTCGAAGTAACAGGCAATGGGCTACGCGATCAACAAACAGGCATAAACGAGGCAAGGCGTGAGCAGAACCTGGCTGGTCGTGTCAACAGACTCAGGTGTGAGCATAACTCACTTGGTCGTGACGTTGGTTTCAGGCATAAGGAGAACTTGGTTGGTCGTGTCAACAGACTCAGGTGTGAGCAGAACGTGGTTGGTTGTGTCAGGTGAATCTGGCGTGAGCATAACTTGATTGGTTGTGACATCGGTTTCAAATGTGAGCAGAACCTGGTTGGTTGTGATGTCCACTTCAGGCATGAGCAGAACCTGGTTGGTCATGACGTCAGTTTCGGGTGTGAGCAGATACTGGTTGGCCGTGTCATCACACTCGGGCGTGAGTAGAACTTCGTGGGCCGTGTGAACAGACTCTGGCATGAGCAGAACTTGGTGGGCCGAGTCAGCAGACTCGGGTGTGAGGAGAACTTGGTTGGCCGTGTCAGCAGATTTGGGCGTGAGCAGAACTTGGTTGGCCGTGTCAGCAGACTCGGGCGTGAGCAGAACTTGGTTGGCCCTGTCTAGTGAGTAGTTAACAAAACATTTTCACAATAAACCATAATGCTTTATTCGCTGTGTGTTCCTGTCTCTTCATGGCTTTGTCCCAAATAAAGTTCTCCAGCTACAGTAAAGAAACGTGATATTTAGACACACTATATGACACGGTATGATTATCATGAATATGAACAGTTGACTGGATATAATCTCAACACTATTTAGTATAGTAGAATAGTTATTTGAGCATCACAGGCCGTCTGTAATGATAAAGAAATTCTAACAATGTTTGTGTACTAAATGTGGTAGCTCAGTGGTTAAGATGCTGGATCAGAAGTTTGTTAGTTCAACTACCAGCACTGCCAATCTACCACTGCTAGGCCTTTCAGAGAGACACTTAACCCTCAACTGCTCAGTTGTATTAATGAGATAAATGTAAGTCAGTCTGGATGAGGGCATCTGCTGTAAATGTAGTCAAGCTTAATTCTTCTTTTTGTTGCTTACCCTAGCACGGACAAAGTGCAAGTAGGGGTGTGTCATAATCAGTGTGGCTGCTCTCCACCACCAGGAGAGTATAAAAGGGCCATCCTCCGCTAGCAAAGGGAGAGAGGGTTCCCGAGGTATGTGTAATAATTCGTTGCGTGTTTCTTTCGGAAGATTCGGACGCGACGGAGAATTTCGCCCCCTGGCTGCACACATGGAGGTCCCTGACTGCAGAACAGGATCTCAGCTGCTCTGGAAGCCCCCAGCATGCCCTCTGCAACCCTACAGACGACACCAACGCATGAGCACTTCACCCCACTGCACCTCCTTTGCACCCTCACACCCACAGAACTAAAAAATAAACTCTCCACGTTTGCCACATAAACAGCCTCTTGTGTGTCTGTGCTCAGCTCACCGTTGTCTAAGCTCGCTACAGTATCTACTACACTTGTAAAGTCTGATCTGTCTCCATATCTATAAGTTCACTTGTGGCACTATTTTATATAAATATAGTCTTATTTAATGTTTAAATTAGGCCAAAGCCCCCCCCCCCGCCCCCAATTCAAACTTTTATTGCTGTAATAATATGAAAGCTTTAAGATTTAATACCATGCAAACTGTATTTGTAATGCAGTGACAGAAAACACAGACATTCACTCAGCACTCATCTGCATTTAAAATGATTCAATATGCCTAAATATCTGTATAACACTGTAGATTGATCATTTACCTTAATAACACCAACTTTATAAATATCACAATAAAAGCACAAGTTAATATTTTTCTTATGAAAACTTATTTGCCCTTGGACCATACATGTTAATGCACACAATTAACACATTGGGTGTGTGTGTGTGTGTGGGGGGGGGGGGGGGGTGTATTGGGAGATTTGATTTATTTAATTAAAGTTAAAATTATTTACAATAGCAATATTTAGCCATATCATCAGAAGAACTAAAGAGAAAAAAAGATTATTAATGATAGAATATTTATTAATGCAGAGCTCGGTTGGAATATATGCAGAGTTATAATTAATTTAATGCACCTCCTAAACCCACAGATTATAAATAAATTAATAGATTAATGGAGGAATTAAGACAAAACCTGTTTATAAATTCTGTAATGTTTCTGTCTGTAGTGTGATGACATCACCTAATAAACTGTAAATAAAATACAGAATAAACACCAAAAACCCAGACCCAGAACACGTCACAAAACTCACGACGTTTCCCTTGGAATAAAGAATGCTATGTTTATACACCAGACACACACCGATTAAAGAACATGATACTACACTTAGTCCTCCTAGAGACTGTGTTTGTATAGAGAGTGAAATACTGACCCACAGTGATCAGAGTGTTATTATAGATGGATAATATTGTGCAAAATAAACAGTAAACAAAACAAAAACAAAAAAAAAACTGCAGGAACCTCTCCACAAATATCCAGATCAACACCGTATTGAATAATATATAATATCAAACAGAATAAAGCTCTTATATTATATAGTACAGTACTGTAAATATTTATTATATTGATGGTGGGAATTAGATTTGTTATAGAAACTTAAATTACATCTAATATAAAATCAACATTTAGGTACATCATCAAAAAGAGGCTATTTATGAAAGAATATTGATTAATGCAGAGTCTGTCTGGAATATTCGCAGAGTTATAATTAATTTAATGCACCTCCTAAACCACGGGTAAAACAGAGCATAAATAACAGGATTAATGGTGGAATTAAGACAAAACATGATTGAAACTTTCTGAAAAGATTCTGTCTGTAGTTCAATAACATCACCTAATAAACTGTAAATAAAATACGGAAGTAAACACATCAGAAACACAGACACTAAAATGCCCAGGACTTTAGCAGCTTTTCTCTCAGATTTCATCGAGTGTGAGGTGATTTTCTGTGTTTTAGGCCGTGTGTGATTATTAAGCTCTCTGATAGCAGTGGCATGTTTCTTAGCAATCACAAACACTCGAGTATACAATATGATTATGACAGAAAGTGGAAATATAAATGAAAATATAAGATCAATTACATACGAAACCTTATTCAGAAAGATAAAACACTCTCCAGGACACATTACTGTATTTGTAAAGTTTCCGTTGTAATATAAGAGTAATGAGCTATAGGCCAGCACCACACACCAGACACATACAATTACAATACCAGTGATCCTCACAGACACTCTGTTCATGTAGAGAAAGGGGTTTGAGAGAGCCAAATACCGATCCACAGCGATCAGAGCGATATTATAGATGGACGAGATTGCGAGGAAATAACAAATCAACCAAAAACTGATGCAGAAATCTCTCCCAAAAATCCAGCATGACTCAATCGTCCAGATTAACATCGATGGCATTATTAGTGCTCCAACGAGGAAATCCGACACCGCCAGAGAGAGCACGAGCATGTTTGTCGGTGTGTGAAGCTGCTTGAAGTGAAGAACAGAGATGATGATGAGAAGATTTCCACACAGTGTTAGAAGAACCACAGCAGCTGAACACACGTACAGTAAGATATAAACTGCAGGAGATCCAGATCTCTCTGGACAGGAGAAATGCTCACAGCGATCAGACTGGTTAAACTCCGTCAGGTTCATTCTGTCATACTGCCACAGAAATACATCCTATATTGGATGCTAACATTGTAAATCTGTACCTGCAACAAGTCACAGTCAAATGACTTATGGCTCAAACGGGTCTGGTGTTTTTATAGTTTATAAATTACTCACACCCCCTGAGTTTGAGTGGCAGCATGTGAATACATATGATGTCATGCTGTGTTGGAACAAAAGGCCTAATACTGACTAGTGAGTAGTTAACAAAACATTTCACAGTAAACCATAATGCCTTATTCACTGTGTTTTCCTGTCTCTTCATGGCTTTGTCCCAAATAAAGTTCTCCAGCTACAGTAAACAAACATGTGATTTAGACACACTATATGACACGGTATGATTATCATAAATATGAACAGTTGACAGGATATAATCTCAACACTATTTAGTATAGTAGAATAGTTATTTGAGCATCACAGGCCGTCTGTAATGATAAAGAAATTCTAACACTGCTTGTGTACTAAATGGATACAGTGGTAGCTCAGTGGTTAAGATGCTGGACTACAGATCAGAAGTTTGCTAGTTCAACTACCAGCACTGCCAATCTACCACTGCTAGGCCTTTCAGAGAGACACTTAACCCTCAACTGCTCAGTTGTATGAATGAGATAAATGTAAGTCAGTCTGGATGAGGGCATCTGCTGTAAATGTAGTCAAGCTTAATTCTTCTTTTCGTTGCTTACCCTAGCACGGACAAAGTGCAAGTAGGGGTGTGTCATTCAAAATCTGCAAGGACACATGGCCATCCAGGTAACAGTCTGTTTCAGAAGGTATCAACAGGCAGGCACTACCAAACCCAAGTCCCCAAGAAAACGCCACAACAACCGCTTCTTCCTGTGTGCTATCAGCCTCATCAAACAAGGCCAATGATGTTTTCTGGATTCTCGAATCATACTTATTTAAGCCGTGCAGTTCATCACCTAATTTATTAATCCTAGATTTAATAGCTACAATAATAATAGCTGGACTACAGTAACTAGAGCAATACCAACGTCTGCACTGAATGCACAATACATACTATTTGAACACTACCTCAAAGAATGTACCTACATATTGATTTTCACTCATAAAATCTGATCGGTCTCCACAGCTGTATGATCACTTGTGGCACTGTTCAATGTGTAAATGTCCATTGGTTGTATTTTAGATGTCTACAGCACCAATCACAAGAGAAGAGTTCTGTGATCTGAATGTTTTTGCATGTCTGATCAGATAATGTATTTGGGGAAAAGAAGTGTGTTCTCATACTGATTGTTATAAATGTTGTGAGCAGAGCAGGACTGTTTTTGTCATGTCTTCGGGTTAATTCAACTTTACCTGTTTGCCACTAGACGGCACCCCAGTCTGAGATGTTTTTGAGCTGCCGAGATTAAATGAAGAAATTGTGTTGTGCCAGCCATCCTGGCATTGTGTGTGTTCCTAAACTGAGAATATACATAAATCAGTGTTATAAAAAGGATACAAAATCCAGCTAATAATCGTTAGCATATTTGCGCAAAAATAACAGTTTTGTCCCAGTGCTCTGTTTATTTTTTATTTTTTGGTTGGATAAGGTCAAAGGCTTTTCCACTATAAATGAGAGGCTGTCATTTCTGCATGCCTTAAAACACCTTCTGTCATTCATCACTATAGCGTGGTGACTTTTTAAGGGAACAGAGGCCTGTTCCATGAAGCTAGTTGAACAAACGCAGGGTTACGGGATTAGTTTCGAGTTGACAAAACCAAACCAATCCAGTCAGGCTTTACTGCTACCATGACACTGATTATCAACATACTCTGTCAACTCAGGCTTTGATCCTTAAGCTATGATTAGTCCACGAGCGCGTGCACATAAACGCGTGACGTCGGCACAGAACAGCCAATAGCGTTCAACATGGGAAAAGAGCATGTGTGCGTACTTTGGTTGAAAACGTTTACGTTTATAGGTTTACTTTCATGTAATTTCATTTAATATAAATGTAAATTGTTTTAAGTAAATGTTTCTCTGTGAAGTTCTCTTCTTCTTACAGTTTGCGCTGGGGAGTTGAATTCGTTGCGTCACTTATATGTCACTTTGCTCACAGCTGATTGGTCCAAGTTGGGTTTGAGTTCTCTTACCCAGAACAAAACCTGCCCTGGAGCAGGTCAGCCGTGGAGTGTAAGTTACTATGGCGATGAACACCAGTAAAAGCAGAGCCACCTACATGATACCTAATACCCAGGGTTGGCAAAATCTAAACTGAAACTTACCTGCTTAGCCACCCAAACCAGCTTCCTGGTAAAGGCCCCAGGTCATTTAAGCCGGCTTCAAAGCATATGGTCCCACTGTGGGATCTAGCCATAGTTCTAGATTCACTCTCAGCATCACCCTTTGAACCCTTGGAGGTTTTAACCCTCTGTCCTTAAAATAAATCTGTTCTGATACTCTTCCTGACATCTACTAAGGAAGTGAACAAGCTCCAAGCTTTATTGCTGTACCTCTTCTGCACACACTTTTTCTTGGGTCACACCAAGGGTACATTGCTGCCTAACCACGCTTTCCTTCCTAAAGCCAGTGACTTGTCTTACAGTTTCATTGTTTTGGAGTTGAAGAAGAAAAAACAGTCTAAAATCATGTAATTTGTGGTCTTTTGGCTGAGCATGTGAGTGAGAAGGCACGTGTGGAGTGAGCTCCCGAGCATTTTATCTTTTAATTGTGCTTTTCACGCAACCTAAATCTTTTCTAAGGCATTTGGTGCGTTCTTTTTCAATTACGCGATTTACAATTATAACCAGAAAGGACTTATGGCTTCTGAAAGACTACGGAAACCTAAAGCTTCACCGAACATGACGAGTAATGGCGACAAGCTACCGTTTGACCTGGAAAACCTCTGCACCATTTTAATCGCGGAGCTAACATCTACCATCGCAGTACAGGTGAAAGCAGCTATTGACTCAGCTCTGGCCCCAGTTGTTGCGTCTTTTGAGAGTTTTAAATCGGGCATTGAATCACAAGGACGACGTATTGACGAGCTTGACCAGCACCTGAACGATTACAGTGACCGCATTGTAGCACTGGAACAGACGGTGCTAACGCTAAATTCGGCTAACAAACAACTCACCGATAAAGTGGAGGATCTGGAGTCCCGTTCACGGCGCTGCAATCTCCGGGTCATCGGTATTCCGGAACGAGAAGAAGGGAGCGGTCCGGTAACGTTTATGTCAAAATTTTTCCAGGATGTCCTCGGATCGGAAATCTTTCCAACCACTCCATTGCTGGACAGAGCGCACCGTATTGGCCCCGGAGGAGCGAGATAATCAAAGGCCCAGATTGATGATTGTGCGGTTTCACTACTTTCACGACAGAGAAAAAGTTGTTCGACGCGGGAATTGGAATCAACTTTTCCATCAGGGCCGTAAGGGCTTCATCTTTCCTGACTTCAACTCCAGCGTCGCTAAGAGGAGGGTGGCCTTCGCTGCGGTGAGACACAGATTGCGTGAGAGAAATGTGCGGTTTTCTCTCAGACACCCTGCTCGCCTTCGGATAGACCTCGGTGATGAGAGGCTGCAATTCGACTGCCCCCAAAAAGCACAACTATGGTTTAATGAACGGTATCCTCCATCTTAATCTGTCTACATGACAGTTACCCAATTTATTAATACCTGTAATGTGACTGTAAAACTACTCGGGTGTGGGCAACTATATCAGTTCCATTTAAATCTATAGGTTGCCTGAGATACATGATAATTGTGGCACCTTTTATGCTCGGGAGTGACTTCACACAACAAGAATAGGTATGGTTTACAATTACCGGATGTTCCAGTGTTGTGGGGTTCTGCCTCCATTGTTTGGGAATGGAGAGAAGTTAACTGATGTTCAGAGTAGGGTGGGGGAGGGTGGGGTGGGAGGCGGGGAGAGATGCTGTGTTGTTGTTGTGTTTTTTTTTCCCTATTGATATCAACCTCTCTGTACTCCATTCTGTATTAATCTAAATTGATGGAAAATACCTGAAGCTCGATCAGTTTCCTAAGTTGTGATGTGAAAGGTCTGAATGGTCCCATTAAAAGATCCAGAGTTTTGACACATTTATAACTACAAAAACCTGATGTTGCATTTCTTCAGGAAACTCATCTCTGTCTCAGGGATCAATGCAGACTCCAAGCTCGCTGGACATCGCATATGTTCCACTCCAATTTTGATTCCAGGTCCAGGGGAGTTTCTATTCTGATAACTAAGACTGTGCCCTTTTCTTTTGATAAAGTTATTTCTGATGTAAATTGTAGATATGTGATTGTGGAAGGGAAAATTTCACAAACGCTAGTAGTTTTGGTGTATGTAAATGCCCCGAATTTTGATAACACTCCTTTTGCTCAGAATTTGTTGTCAAAAATTCCTGCTTTGAACACGCATCTCTTGATATTTGGGGGAGATTTAAACTGTGTTATTGACCCAGTTTTGGACAAATCTAACGCTGTTGCAAAGGCTCCCCCTGCAATGGCAAAGGTGTTCTCCGAGTTTGTGGTTCAGAATGGTTACATTGATCCGTGGAGGTATTTTAACCCTACAGTGAGAAAATATTCTTTTTTTTCTCACGTACGTAAATCTTTTTCTCGCATTGATTACTTTTTTATTAATAACTCTCTAATTTCTCTGGTTGTAAACTTTGAATATCTACCAATTGTTATTTCAGACCATGCTCCTTTAAGTCTTGACATTCTTCTACCTTCACATCGCGCCTTTCGTCCACCATGGAGGCTTAATTCTCTACTTTTATCCGATTCAGCATTTTGCAAGTATATTTCTACTTCGATGGATGATTTTCTTCTTACTAATCAAACTGATTCAATATCTTACTCTTTACTTTGGGAAACACTAAAGGCCTTCTTAAGGGGACAGATAATCTCTTATTCTGCTCATGCCAATAAGAAACGTAAGGATAAAATCATGTAATTTGTCACGTATTCCACGTAATGAAGGTTAGGACGGATGCATATGCAGATAAGAGTTTATTTAGAGAGAGTCAGGCAGATAAATCCAAATTTATCAATAATATGATATGAGACAATAGCATGGTCGAAGTAACAGGCAATGGGCTACGCGATCAACAAACAAGCATAAACGAGGCAAGGCGTAAGCAGAACCTGGTTGGTCGTATCAACAGACTCAGGCGTGGGCATAACTCGGTTGGTCGTGACGTTGGTTTCAGGCATGAGGACAAGGTTGTCCGTGTCAGCAGAATCGGGCGGGAGCATAACTTGATTGGTCGTGACGTCGGCTTCAGGCGTGACCAGAACCTGTTTGGTCGTGACGTTGGCTTCAGGTGTGAGTAGAACCTGGTTGGTCGTGACATTGGTTTCAGGCATGAGGAGAACTTGGTTGGTCGTGTGAACAGACTCAGACATGAGCAGAACTTGGTTGGTTGTGTCAGGAGAATCTGGCGTGATCAGAACTTGGTTGTTTTTGACGTTGGTTCAGGCGTGAGCAGAACCTGGTTGGTCGTGACGTCCACTTCAGGCGTGAGCAGAACTTGATTGGCCGTGTCAGCAGACTTGGGCGTCAGCAGAACGTGGTTGGTTGTGTTAGGAGAATCTGATGTGAGCATAACTTGGTTGGTTGTGACGTCGGTTTCAAGCGTGAGCAGAACCTGGTTGGCCGTGTCATCACAGTTGGGCGTGAGTAGAACTTGGTTGGCCATGTCAGCAGACTCGGGCCTGAGCAGAACCTGGTTGGTCGTGATGTCGGTTTCACGCATGAGGAGATCTTGGTTGGTCGTATCTACAGACTTTGGCGTGAGCATAACTTTGTTGGTTGTGACGTCAGTTTCAGGTGTGAGCAGAACCTGGTTGGTTGTGATGTCGGTTTCAGGCATGAGGACTTGGTTGTCCATGTCAGCAGACTCAAGCGTGAGCAGAACTTGGCTGTTTATGATGTTGGCTTCAGGCTGCAACTTGGCGCGGAAGGTCACATTGTCGATCTCAGACAGGAACTTGGCTTGAGAGGTCGTCTTTTCGACCTCAGACAGGAACTTGGCTTGAGAGGTCGTCTCTTTGACCTCAGACAGGAACACGGCTTGCGAGGCTGTCTCTTCGACCTTGGACAGGAACATGGCTTGAGGCATTGTCTCTTTGACCTCGGACAGGAACATGGCGTGGGAGGTCACCTCATTGACCTCGTATGGGACCTCGTGTCTTGGGACATCGCCTTGTCCACCTTGGATGTGAATGTGGTGTGGGAGATCACCTTGTCGACCTCGGACAGGAGTGTGGCTTTGGAGGTTGCCTTGTCGACCTCGAACATGAGCTTGGCTGGAGAGGTTGTTGCTTCGACCTCCGACAGGAACATGGCTTGGGAGGTCACCTAATTGACCTCTAGCAGGAACTTGACTTTATGCTGGTGCTCTGGAGATGAGACAACCTTGAGAGTCTCACGCTGGAACTCTGGGGATAAGATCGCCTCATGGGTCTCCTGCTGGAGCACTGGGGATGGGACTGCCTCGTGGGTCTCATTTTGAAGCTTTGCAGGTGAGACCACCTCGTGGATCTCCTGCTGGAGCTCTGGGGAAGAGGTCACCACGTTGACCTCCGGCTGGAGCTCAGCTGCTGAGATCACATAGTGGTCTTAGGCAGGAGCTTTGGGGAGGAGGTCACCCAGTTTGCCTGCTCATAATATGTGGTGAACGGCAAGTCAGGTTTATCTATGAGGCAGGCCATCCCAAAACAGTCATCCGGTTTGGGGGAGTACTCTGGACTACCAAACTTCTTAATTAATAGTCCCACAAACTGAGTTACATTGTGCAGACCCTTGGATTCTGTACAGTTCAGATGCTTCACCCACTGGCGGGCTTGTCCAACGAGCCTGGAGAGTATGAACCCTAGCCACTGCCTCTGGTTAGGCCTGGAGTGCGCCAGGCTCAAAAAATGCAATTGGCACTCAAAGAGAAAATACTCAGGGTAGCCAAGAATTCCATCATATGGCACTGGGGGATCCATGGCTATCCCCTGAGGAAGCTTAATAGAGTTCAGTCTCGGTATGGTGTTCCTTACTACCTTGGCATGATGTCTTCTCTGTCTTCCTGCTGCATCCATGTTTGGGTGTAGTATTCTGTCACGTATTCCACATAATGAAGGTTAGGACTTCTGTCTGTCAGCACAACCTGTAGGTTGGCTTTTTAAGGGCACCCGTCATTTAAGCCAACCTCAAAGCATTT
Organism: Ictalurus furcatus; assembly: GCF_023375685.1. NCBI lineage: Eukaryota > Metazoa > Chordata > Actinopteri > Siluriformes > Ictaluridae > Ictalurus > Ictalurus furcatus. Next base: position 707,174 of record NC_071256.1, read on the forward strand.
GGGCCCATCGTAGAATCTAGCTATAGTTATAGATTAACTCTCACCATCACCTTTTGAACCCTTGGAGGTTTTAACCCTCTGTCATTAAAATAAATCTGTTCTGATACTCATCCTGACATCTATTAAGCAAGTGAGCAATCTTCATGTGTTATCTATGTACCCCTATTGTATACACTTTATCTTGGGTCACACCAAAATTACAATGCTGCCTAACCACACTTTCCTTCATCAAGCCAGAGACTCGTCTTACACATGCAATTGTAAATAATTCCATTATTCACTATAGAATTAAAATTGAAAAAAATCTATTCAGAAGCTATTTAAATCTTTTGTAATGGACGGTATCTAAATGAGTCCATACTGATGTTGAGTCTTTGGCTTTTTTTCTGATTTTTTTCCTAATTCATAATTTTTTATCATTTTTTAAGTAATGATTTAAAAACATTTTTTTATAAGTAATATTTATTATTTAAATTAAGTCACAGGGGTTTTTCCCCCATTCATATGTCTCATGTCATATGCACATTGTAATCATAATAATAAAGTTTTAAGGCTTAATAACATGTAAACTGTATTTGTAATGCAGTGTCAGAAAATACGAGAATTCACTTAGCACTCATCTGCCTTTAAAATTACTTAATATGCCTAAATATCTGTAGAACACTGTAGATTTGATTTACAAAGATCAGATGTCTTCACATGTGAATGGAGGAAATAAAATTATTCATTACCAATTAAAGAAAGTGACAGGACACACAGTCCTCCAAGAGATTGTATTTATGTAGAGAAATGGGATTGAGAGAGTGAAATACTGACCCACAGCGATCAGAGTGTTTTTATAGATGGATAATATTGTGAAACAGTAAGCAAACCACAGAACTACCTCTCCCCAAATTTCCAGATCAACAATATATTAAATTATATGTATATATATATATATATATATATATATATATATATATATATATATATATACATATATAGCGATATTATAGATGGAGAGGCTCGGTAGAATATAAGAAATCATAAAAAAACTGATGCAGTACCGCTTATCAAAAATCCAACATGACTCAACGGCCCAGATTAATGTTGGCGGCATCACTAAAGCACCAACAAGGAAATCCGACATGTTTGTCGGTGTGTGAAGCTGCTTGAAGTGAAGAACAGAGATGATGACGAGCATATTTCCACACACTGTTAGAAGAACCACAGCAGCTGAACACACGTACAGTAAGATATAAACTGCAGGAGATCCAGATCTCTCTGGACAGGAGAAATGCTCACAGAGATCAGACTGGTTAAACTCCGTCAGGTTCAGAAGGTCTTACTGCCACAGAAATACATCCTATATTAGATGCTAACATTGTAAATCTGTAACTGCAACAAGTCACAATCAAATGACTTATGGCTCAAACGGGTCTGGTGGTCTCCTCCGTTCCTCACACCGGAACAAGAGAGGATGCACCTGCTGTGTCCAGTAAGGGCTTTCTGTACTTACGTCCACCGCTCCGGCCAGTGGCGTAAGTCAGAGCAGCTGTTGGTCTGCTTTGGCGGCACAGTAAAGGTGATACTGTGTCTCGCCACGCCTCTGGGCATAAGAGCTCATTCCACTAGGGCGGTCGCCTCCTCGAAGACTTTGTCTAACTGGGTATCCTTGAGGGATGTGTGTACTGCTGCAGGATGGTCTACGCCACACACATTCTTTCGTTATTACAGCCTCGATATTCATTCCACCCCAGGCTCGAGTGTGTTGCAGTGACCCTCGTGCTTGGGCCTTTTTGAACAGGCTTTACCCTCGATATGACAGAGTGGGTATTCCCTGAGAAGGGAACGAGACATTGCATAGCTCTGTCATACCAGGGCAGGCCTGTGAATTGCATCTTCCCTTCAGATAATAAGGCTGGCGGCATGGTTCACAGGTGCCATTTATATATCAGGCGACGCGCTTAATTGCCACGTCACCTGATCATGGCAGGCCTATAAGTAGAGGCATGATTTTACACAAGCTTCAGATACCAGTCACGCACGCAAGGCGCTTCCCATACTGTTATGCTAAATGCAACATCTCGTTCCCTTCTCAAGGAACAGAGTTACATGCGTAACCCTGACGTTTCTGTCAAGGTAAGTGGGGAATGTTTTGAGATCACTAATATTAAATAGACTCCATCAATGTATGTTTGACTTAGCTAACATTAGACAAGTAAATAACATTATACAACAGTAACCAGTAAATTCCAGTAATGTTACCAGGCTGTTGCACTGTTCAGATACACCATCTATATATTCATATACCTAAGAAAAAAAAAAAAAAATAAATCTTCATGATGGACACATAAATTTGATCCAATAGTTATTAGTTAGCACTTTTTTCATTTCTCCATAGTAGTCATGTCCTAGTCAGGAGATACAGCAGAACCATATTAACCTCAATCAGTGTCCTCAATTTATACAGTATAGCACATTTAAAAGTCAAGTGTTGGCTAAATTGCTGGATACTATGTTCGGCTAAAGTAAAACAGTAATGAAATAAATTACAAATAAAATGAAATAAAAGATAAAATAATAATGGCATAATGATCGTTCCAAGATGGTGGAGTGGCAGTAGAATGCAGCGTCCTCTCCGGATCTTCGTAGCCTGATTTTTTACAGCACATGGACATCAGAGCAACCGGTGTTTATGTTTACCATCGCCAGACACTGCTAAAATGCACAAACCATGCAACAACCAACTTGCATGATGATCTGCTGTAGAAGCTTCGTGATCTTGGCTTGTTGTGGAGGGCAGGCCTCCAGTCCTCGGTGTCGCCTGATATTGGTGGAGGGGGGAAGGGAATGTCGCAAGCAGTGTGCGAGGAAGTGGCAGCGCGGCAATAGGGCGGGGGTCCATGCTAGGTTAAAAACAAACCCTACACAGCTGGATCTCCTGCCCATCCTGCTCTCCAATGTCTGTTCTCTGGACAATAAACTGGACTACATCTGACTCCAGCAGGCAATGCGGCGTGAGTTTAGAGACTGCTGCATCTTTGTTTTCACGGAGACCTGGCTCTGTGACCGAGTTCCGGACGCCGCCATTCAGCTAGATCTGCTCGCCTCGTTTCGTGCCGACAGAAATGCAGCTCTGTGTGGTAAAACTCACGGTAGTGGCTTGTGTGTTTACATCAACACAGAATGATGCAAGAACTTTGTGCTAGTTTCTAGTTACAGCTCATTGCTGGTGGCATTTGTGACCCTTAGATGCAGACTATTTAATTTATCATGGGAATTCACCACTGGTCTTATAATCGGAGTATACATTTCCCCCAGTGCTAATGCTAAGGAGGCGCTCGGTGAACTGTATGGGGCTATTAGTGAACTGCAGAACATACACCCCTATGGACTGTTTATCATCGCCGGAGGTTTCAATCATGTGAATCTCAAATCAGTACTCCCTAAATTCCATCAACATGTGAACTTTGCAACAAGAGGGGTGAACATGCTGGATCTTGTTTACACAAACATCAACGGCGCGTACCAGGCAGAGCCCAACCCCCACCTTGGCTACTCAGACCACAGCCCTGCCCCCACCTCGGCTACTCAGACCACATTTCTTTTCAAGACAATCACTACACGCTCCAACCAGAAGACGTGGATGATGAGGTGCATGCACTGCTGAGAACCCAAGCCTCTGCCTTCAGGGCAGGTAACAAAGCGGCCCTAAGAACAGTGAGGGCCAAATTGTCCCAGCCATCAGAGAGCAAAGCACGCACACGCCCAAAAAATCCACAGTCACTTCACGGATAGCGGCGCATATGGCAGGGCATTCAGGCCATCAGCAACTACAGGACAACAATTGACTTTATCTATATTATTCAGTACTAATTTTGAAGCAATGGTTCTTTTTTCTACTTTTTCCTAATTCATATTTTATCTTTTTATTTTACTGTCACATGCACATCAGTGATATTTATGATGTACATTAGGCCAAATGGATTTTCTCCCTCCGCTTTCATACTTTTAATGTCACATGCACATTGCAGTCATAATATGAAAGTTTCAAGACTTAATAACATGCAAAAACTGTATTTGGAATGCAAAATCATATTTACCGAGGGTGCCAATATTAGTGGAGGGCACTGTATCTGTATAAGACTGTAGATTTGATTTACAAGGATGAGATGTGTCTTCACATGTGAATGCTGTAGAGACGATTATTCATTAGCATTGAAAAATAAATATAATTTTGCTATTGCGTCTTTATTATCTCATAACTGTGTCTACAGGAGTTTGTATAGAGAGTGAAATACTGACCCACAGCGATCAGAGTGTTATTATAGATGGATAATTCGTGAAAAATAAACAGTACACAAAACAAAAACAAAAAAACCTGCAGGAACCGCTCCACAAATATCCAGATCAACACCGTATTGTATTATATATAATATCAAACAGAATAAAGCTCTTATATAATATAATACAGTACTGTAAATATTTATTATATTGATGGTGGGAATTAGATTTGTTATAGAAGCTTAAATTAAATCTAATATAAGAGCAACATTTAGGTACATCATCAGAAAGAGGCTATTTATGAAAGAATATTGATTAATGCAGAGTCTGTCTGGAATATTCGCAGAGTTATAATTAATTTAATGCACCTCCTAAACCACGAGTAAAACAGAGCATAAATAACAGGATTAATGGTGGAATTAAGACAGAGCACATTCACAAGTTTCTGAAATGTTTCTGTCTGTACTTCAATAACATCACCTAATAAACTGTAAATAAAATACGGAAGTAAACACATCAGAAACACAGACACTAAAATGCCCAGGACTTTAGCTGCTTTTCTCTCAGATTTCATCGAGTGTGAGGTGATTTTCTGTGTTTTAGGCCGTGTATGATTATTAAGCTCTCTGATAGCAGTGGCATGTTTCTTAGCAATCACAAACACTCGAGTATACAATATGATTATGACAGAGAGTGGAAATATAAATGAAAATATAAGGTCAATTACAGACGAAACATCATTCAGAAAGAGAGAACACTCTCCAGGACACATTACTGAACCCATGAAGTTTCCATTGTAATATAAGAGTGCTGAGATATATGCCAGCATCACACACCAGACACATACAATTACAATACCAGTGATCCTCACAGACACTCTGTTCATGTAGAGAAAGGGGTTTGAGAGAGCCAAATACCGATCCACAGCGATCAGAGCGATATTATAGATGGACGAGATAGTGACGAAATAACTAATTAACCAAAAACTGATGCAGAAATCTCTCCCAAAAATCCAGCATGACTCGATTATGGAGATTAACATCGGCGGCATTACTAAAGCACCAACGAGGAAATCCGATACAGCCAGAGAAAGCACGAGCATGTTTGTCGGTGTGTGAAGCTGCTTGAAGTGAAGAACAGAGATGATGACGAGCATATTTCCACACACTGTTAGAAGAACCACAGCAGCTGAACACACGTACAGTAAGATATAAACTGCAGGAGATCCAGATCTCTCTGGACAGGAGAAATGCTCACAGAGATCAGACTGGTTAAACTCCGTCAGGTTCATTCTGTCATACTGCCACAGAAATACATCCTATATTAGATGCTAACATTGTACATCTGTACCTGCAACAAGTCACAATCAAATGACTTATGGCTCAAATGGGTCTGGTGTTTTTATAGTTTATAAATTACTCACACCCCCTGAGTTTGAGTGGCAGCATGTGAATACATATGATGTCATGCTGTGTTGGAATAGGCCTAGTAAGTACTAGTGAGAGACTTAAACCTGCCATTATGCAAACTTGTGTGCAACAAATTCTCAATTAAATATCAACACACAGTTCTTATGCTGAGAACCTGCCCTATGAATTAAGAATAAGTGTAAAAATGGTTAACAAATCATTTTCAGAATAAATCATTATGCCATATTGTTCTTTATGGCTTTGTCTCAATATCCAATATTGCTATATGAACTAGTAGGGAAAATGTTTTCCACCTACAATAAAGGAACATGCTGTGATATTTAGACACACTATATTACAGTGTATGACTATAATAAATTGGAACTGTTGATGGGATATAATCTCAACACTATTTAGTACAGTAGCATAGTGATTTGAGCATCACAGACCATCTGTAATGATAAAGAAATTCTAACACTGCTTGCTAACATGGACAAAGTGCAAGTAAGGGTGTGCCATTCAAAATCTGACAACACAGTGGTATTGTCTGGCTTTAGGGGAAATTTAAGTATTGTCCAATTTTTTATCTGATGTTAACTGACACTTCTTGAAAGTCCTGACCCTTCCCATAGATTACATTCTTGACTGGACTTGTGGGGTGCCGTCACTTTCTGTCAAGGTAAGTGGGGAATGTTTTGAGATCACTAATATTAAATAGAATCCATCAATGTATGTTTGACCTAGCTAACACTAGACAAGTACATAGATAACATTATACAACAGTTACCAGTAAATTCCAGTAAAGTTACCAGGCTGTTGCACTGTTCAGATACACCATCTATATATTCTTATGCCTCAGCAAAAAAAACAACAGCAAAAAAAACAACAACAAAATCAGTGTCCTCAATTTGTACAGTGTAGCACATTTAAAAGTCAAGTGTTGGCTAAATTGCTGTATACTATCTTCAGCTAAACTTAAACAGTAATGAAATAAATTACAAATAAAATGAAATAAAAGATAAAATAATAATGATCGATCCAAGATGGTGGAGCGGCAGTAGAACACAGCGACCTCTCCGGATAAAAAATGGAGCTATTTTTGTTTCGTAGCCCGATTTTTTACAGCACATGGACATCAGAGCAACCGGTGTTTATGTTTATCATCGCCAGACACTTGTAAAATGCAGAAACCATGCAACAACCAACTTGCATGATGATCTGCTGGAAAAGCTACGCGATCTCGGCTTGCTGTGGAGAACAGGCCTCTAGTCCTCAGTGTCACCTGATGTTGGTGGCCGGGGGAAGGGAACTTCACAAGCAGTGTGTGAGGAAGGGGCAGCGCGGCAATAAGCCGGGGGTCCGTGCTAGGTTAAAAACAAACCCTACACAGCTGGATCTCCCGTCCATCCTGCTCTCCAATGTCTGTTCTCTGGACAATAAACTGGACTACATCCAACTCCAGCAGGCAATGTGGCGTGAGTTTAGAGACTGCTGCGTCTTTGTTTTCACTGAGACATGGCTCAGTGACTGAGTTCCGGACGCCGCCATTCAGCTAGATGCGCTCGCCTCATTTCGTGCCGACAGAAATGCAGCTCTGTGCGGGAAGGCTCGCGGTGATGGCTTGTGTGTTTACATCAACATGGAATGGTGCAAGAACTCTGTGTTAGTTTTTAGTTACTGTTCATCGCTGGTGGAGTTTGTGACTGTTAGATGCAAACCATTTTATTTACTGCGGGAATTCATCACTGGCCTTATAACCGGAGTATACATTCCCCCCAGCGCTAATGGTAAGGAGGCGCTCGGTGAACTGTATGGGGCTATTAGTGAACTGCAGAACACACACTGATGGACTGTTTATCATCGCCGGAGATTTCAATCATGCAAATCTCAAATCATTACTCCCTAAATTTCACCACCATGTGAACTTTGCAACAAGAGGGGTGAACACGCTGGATCTTGTTTACACAAACATCCCCGGTGCGTACCAGGCAGAGCCCAACCCCCACCTCAGCTACTCAGACCACAGCCCTGCCCCCACCTCGGCTACTCAGACCACTGTGGAGGTGCGTACACTGCTGAGGACCTGAGACTCCACCTTCAGGGCAGGTAACAAAGTGGCCATAAGAACAGCAAGGGCTAAATTGTCCCAGCCATCAGAGAACAAAGCACGCACATGCCCAGAAAATCCACAGTCACTTCACGGATAACGGCAGGGCATTCAGGCCATCAGCAACTACAGGACAACATCACATGCTTATGACAGAGATGCCTCAGTTCCAGATGCACTGATCAACATCTACACTCGGTTTGAGGCACAGAATGATGTGGTGGCAAGGAAGATCACGCCTCCTTCCAACGACCAGGAGCTGTGTCTAACCACGGCTGATGTGAGGAAACCTCTATGCAGAGTCAACCCATGGAAGGCTTCTTCAGATGGACCAGACAACATCCAGGAAGAGTGTTCAGAGGATGTGCAGATCAGCTGGCAGATGTTTTCACTGACATCTTCCTGCTTCAACATCTCCTGAGCAGAGCCATCGATTCCAACGTGCTTCAAGGCGCCTCAATGACTAGTGTCCCGTTGCACTCACATCCATCATCATGAGGCTCGTCATGAGGCACATCAAGATCCATCCATCACTCGACTGCTCAATGGATAATGCCATCACCACCACCCTACATCTGGCCCTCACCCACCTGGACACGTTCGGCTGTTCATAGACTTCAGTTCAGCATTCAACACAATCATTCCTCAGCACTTGATTGGTCTGAAAACCTCCATCTTCAAATGGAAGATGGACTTTGTGACTGTGAGACCTCAGTCAGTCTGGATCAGGAACAGCATCTCCAGCACCACCACCCTGAGTGCTCAGTCTATTGCTGTTCACTCTGCTGACTCATGACAACGCACAGCTCCAATCACATCATCCATCGTCTACCACTTACTTCTTCTTCAGGGTCACAAGGAAACCTGGAGCCAATCCCAGGGAGCATCAGGGTGTCCAGGTACACCCTGAACAGGGTGCCAGTCTATCGCAGGGCACAATCACATACACACTCACACACCCATTCATACACTACAGACACTTTAGACACGCCAATCAGCCTACCATGCATGTCTTTGGACTGGGAGAGGAGGAAACCGGAGTACCCGGAGGAAATCCCCGCAGCGCGAGGAGAACATGCAAACTCCGCACACAGATGGCCACCGTGCGCCCCCAATCACATCATCAAGTTCATCAATGACACGACTGTGGTGGGTCTCATCAGCAAGAATGACGAGTCCGAATACAGAGAGGAGGTGCAGTGGTTAACGGACTGAGGCAGAACCAACAACCTGTCTCTGAACGTGGACAAAATGAAAGAGATGGTTGTTGAGTTCAGTAGAGCACGGAGTGACCACTCTCCACTGAACATCAGTGGCTCCTCCATGGAGATCGTCAAGAGCACCAAATTCCTTGGTGTTCACCTGACAGAGAACCTCACTGATGCTTATAGCGATGTTGTTGATAGACAAAGGTGGGTGTGGTTGTTGGCCTGCAACTCTGGGTTTGTTCAACTTGCTTCTTGAAACAGGCCTCAGATCTCTGGGCTCCACTATTTTGAACTCTCTCAAGTGGGAGGAGAACATCACATGCCAAGTCAAGAAGACACAACGGAGAATGTTCTTTCTGAAGCCATCATTAAGAGAATCCTTACATCCTCATCACTGTGTTGTTCCCTTCCTCCTCTTCGCAGTCCAAGAAACTATTATAACGAGTAATCTGTACTGTTGAGAAGATCATCAGCTACCTGGTCAGTACTATCAACTGACAGTGCAAGAATACAGGGCCAAGAGAACTCATCACCAGAACTGCTCCTTTCAGTGTCAAGCTCATCAAGAGCAATTTTGTTTTCTGGGTTCTTGACTCATACATATTTAAGCTGTGCAGTTTATCACCAAATGTATTAATTCTGTCTTTATTAGATACAGCAGTAATGTCTGGACTATAACAACTAGTGCAATAGCAATGCCTGCACTGAATGCACAATACACTACAACCTATTTGGACACTACCTCAAAGAAGGTATCTAGTAAATGCGTTATTCTTTTGCACCAATAAAGTGTTATCTGTCTCCAAGTCTGTATCTTAACTTGTGACGCTGTTCAATGTTTATATGTTGATTTTTGTCATTATGTTGAATATTTGCTGAACTAGACATCTTTCACACTAAGAGAAATACTGATACATGTCTGTGCATCTCTGATCACACAATTTCCTGGCGAATAAAGTGTGTTCTGAATCTGATAAGTAGTGTGAGCAAAGGGGGACTGCTTTCCCCCCAGCACTGCCTCTTTTTGTTGGATAAGGACTAACCTTTTTCCAGTGGTATGGTATGGCTATTCATTCTGCATGCGATGCAGGGTTTGAAAATACTTCTGTCAGTCAGCACTCTCCTGTAGGTTGGCATTTTAAGGGCACACATCATTTAAGCCAACCTCAAATCATTTGATCCCATCGTAGAATCTAGCTATAGTTCTAGATTCACTCTCACCATTACCTTTTGAACCCTTGGAGGTTTTAACCATCTGTCGTTAAAATAAATCTCTTCTGATACTTATCCTGACATCTGTCAAGCAAGTGAGCAAACTTCAGGGGTTATCTATGTACCCCTATTGTACACACTTTATCTTGGGTCACACCAAAATTACAATGCTGCCTAACCACACTTTCCTTCATAAATCCATCATGCAAATATTCACTATAGAAGTACTCAAAAATCTATCCAGAAGGTATTTAAATCTTTTGAAAACTAATTGACTTTATCTATATTATTCAGTACTAATTTTGAAGCAATGGTTCTTTTTTCTACTTTTTCCTAATTCATATTTTATCTTTTTATTTTACTGTCACATGCACATTAGTCATATTTATGATGTACATTAGGCCAAACGGATTTTCTCCCTCCGCTTTCATACTTTTAATGTCACATGCACATTGCAGTCATAATATGAAAGTTTCAAGACTTAATAACATGCAAAAACTGTATTTGTAATGCAAAATCATTTACCGAGGGTGCCAATATTAGTGGAGGGCACTGTATCTGTATAAGACTGTAGATTTGATTTACAAGGATGAGATGTGTCTTCACATGTGAATGCTGTAGAGATGATTATTCATTAGCATTGAAAAATAAATATAATTTTGCTATCGCGTCTTTATTATCTCATAACTGTGTCTACAGGAGAGATTACATGTTAATTGATAAATAAAACAGCAAGTTACAAAACACTAAATTAGAATAGTGATCCATTTTAGCATCAAATGTTTAAAAAAATCCCAATAAAAGCACAATTTAATCTTTTTCTTTTGAAAACCTGTTTGTTTTTGGCCCACGTGTTAATCTGTGCAATTGTTGACATGCACTGTATGCTATTATGTAATATAATACAGTACAATATAAATTATATTGGGGAGGTGGGTTGATTTGTTACAGACGTTTAGATTATATATAAAATAATAGCAATATTTGGCCATTGAATCAGAAGAACTAAAAATATTACTAAAATTATTTAATAATGCAAGAGTTCAGTTGGAATATTTGCAGAGTCATAACCCGCAGTAAAACAGAGAATAAATAAATTAATAGATTAATGGAGGAATTAAGACAAAACCTGGTTATAAGTTCTGTAATGTTTCTGTCTGTAGTGTGATGACATCAACTTATAAACTGTAAATAAAATACAGAATAAACACACCAAAAACCCAGACCCAGAACACGTCACAAAACTCATGACATTTCCCTTGGAATAAAGAATGCTATGTTTATACACCAGACACACAGCGATTAAAGAACATGATACTACACTTAGTCCTCCTAGAGACTGTGTTTGTATAGAGAGTGAAATACTGACCCACAGTGATCAGAGTGTTATTATAGATGGATAATATTGTGAAAAATAAACAGCAAGCAAAACAATAAGAGCAAAAAAAACGCCAGAAACCTCTCCCCAAATATCCAGATCAACACCGTATTGTATTATATATAATCAAACAGAATAAAGCTCTTATATTATACAATATAGTACTGTAAATATTTATTATATTGATGGTGGGAATTAGATTTGTTATAGAAGCTTAAATTATATCTAATATAAAATAAACATTTAGGTACATCATCAAAAAGAGGCTATTTATGAAAGAATATTGATTAATGCAGAGTCTGTCTGGAATATTCGCAGAGTTATAATTAATTTAATGCACCTCCTAAACCACGGGTAAAACAGAGCATAAATAACAGGATTAATGGTGGAATTAAGATAAAGCACATTCATAAGTTTCTGAAATGTTTCTGTCTGTAGTTCAATAACACCACCTAATAAACTGTAAATAAAATACGGAAGTAAACACATCAGAAACACAGACACTAAAATGCCCAGGACTTTAGCTGCTTTTCTCTCAGATTTCATCGAGTGTGAGGTGATTTTCTGTCTTTTAGGCCGTGTGTGATTATTAAGCTCTCTGATAGCAGTGGCATGTTTCTTAGCAATCACAAACACTCGAGTATACAATATGATTATGACAGAAAGTGGAAATATAAATGAATATATAAGGTCAATTACAGCCCAAACATCATTCAGATAGAGTAAACACTCTCCAGGACACATTACAGAACCCATGAAGCTTACACTGAAATATAAGAGTGCTGAGTTATAGGCCAGCACCACACACCAGACACATACAATTACAATACCAGTGATCCTCACAGACACTCTGTTCATGTAGAGAAAGGGGTTTGAGAGAGCCAAATACCGATCCACAGCGATCAGAGCGATATTATAGATGGACGAGATAGTGAGGAAACCACTAATTAACCAAAAACTGATGCAGAAATCTCTCCCAAAAATCCAGCATGACTCGATCGTCCAGATTAACATCAACGGCATTACTAAAGCACCAACGACGAAATCCGATACAGCCAGAGAAAGCACGAGCATGTTTGTCGGTGTGTGAAGCTGCTTGAAGTGAAGAACAGAGGTGATGATGAGAAGATTTCCACACACTGTTAGAAGAACCACAGCAGCTGAACACACGTACAGTAAGATATAAACTGCAGGAGATCCAGATCTCTCTGGACAGGAGAAATGCTCACAGAGATCAGACTGGTTAAACTCCGTCAGGTTCATGAATACATGCATTAAAAAAATTTAAAAGTCTCTGTTACATTATGGTGAAATGAATTATAGTTCAGGCAACTCAGATGTTTTTATAACTTAGAAATTAAGCACGCCCCCCAAGTTTGATTGACAGCTCAATGAATATGATGTCATGCCTTGGGGAAACAAAAGGCCACAGAAGGCATTAAGCACAGAAAAAACCACCTAGTATTACGTGATTCTTCAGTTTACAAGGAAGAAAACATTAACGGAAACCAAGGAATAAAAAACACATGAAGGCCACAAAAACTGCTTGAGCTTAGAAATGTTGCAGTGTGGATAAAGAGAAAATGTGATGAATGTTGTAAATGCCGTTTTGTAATAAATGATAACGTGCTGATGAATGTCTGATCTCAAACTGCATCAAAAACAGTATTTAATACACTATTGTTCTCATGATAATCATGAAAATTTTATTCTACATATACAGTGATGTGAAAAAATAAGTACACCCCATGGAAATTGTTGGCTTTTTGTACATATTTGGACGAGCAAACATTTGATCCTCTTTGAAACAGTGCCTATTAATAAAGGTGATACGCTCTGCCAATATGACACATAAAATTTATATTTTGTAGTAATTTTCACAATTTAAATTAACAACAAACAACAACAAACAGATAAGTCACATGGAAAAAGTAAGTACACCCCTACATTTATTACAACTTCAAATCCATAAAACAGAATCAGGTGTTGAAGATCAGGTTCCAGTGATTAGAACTTGCTTAGGGAGTGCGGGTGGAACCGGTCTTATTTATACCCCTCTCATATCTAGTATCTGGTGTTCCCTTTGTTATTTCTGTAAGGCCTTCAGAAAAAAAGGTTGTGGCTGCCTATGAGTCTGGCAAGATCTCATAGGCAGCCACAAGATCTCCATCTGGCAAAAGATCTCCAAATTATTTGAAATATATCATTCCACTGTAAGGAACATCATCTACAAATGGTGCAGATTTCAAACGACTGTCAATAAGTCCAGGACTGACCGTCCCAGCAAATTCAGCCCAAGAGCAGACCGTCTGATGCAAGAAGAAGTCTCCAAGAACCCCAAAGTATCATCACAGGATCTACTAGTAAGTCTTGCAACTGTTGGGGTTAAAGTGCATGCTTCTACAATCAGAAAGAGATTGCACAGATTTGACCTGCATGGGAGGCGTGTCAGGAAAAAACCTTTTGCAAGACTACAGTTTGTTAATGAGCATATAGGCAAAGACCCGCACTTTTGGAATAATGTGCTCTGGACAGACGAATCAAAGATAGAGATGTTCAGCCACAGTAACAGCAGACATGTTTACTGCAGACCAAAGACAGTTTTTCAGGAGAAGCACCTCATACCAACTGTAATGCATGGTGGTGGAAATGTTATGGTTTGGGGTTGCTTCTCTGCCTCAGGGACTGGACAGCATGCATTCATTGATTCAACTATAAATTCTGTATCATATCAAAGAGTGCCTGAAGATAATGTGAGGCCATCTGTCTGAAAGTTGAACTGAAAGTGGACCTTTCAACAGGATAATGATCCTAAACACACGAATAAATGCACCAAGGAACGGCTCAAGAAGAAGAAATGGAGGGTTATGGAATGGCCTAGTTAAAGGCCGGATTTGAATCCCATTAAAATGTTGTGAAAGGATGTGAAATGGGCAGAACATGCAAGAACACATTTAAACATCTTGCACCTGAAAGAATATTGCATGGAAGAGTGGTCAAAAATTCCAGCAAGCCTGGTGGACAATTATACAAAACACCTACAAGACGTTATTTCTGCTAAAGGGGGCAATACTAGCTTCTGAGACTTACTTTTTCCACAGAATAATATCGCATCTATTGATATTTCTGTTAAATAAATGATTGATAAAGCTAATTTTCCTTGTGTTTTTGTTCAAGTATATCAACTTCATTAGTAGGCGCCGTTTATGATGATGATCAAATGTTTGCTTTTCCAAATGCATCAAAAAAGCCAACAATTTCCATGGAGTGTACTTATTTTTTCACATGACTGTAATTGTGCCAAGGCATCTGTGGTTACAGCCAGGCATCTATTGTTATGTCCAGGCATACAGAGTTATTCTAAAGGGTTGTGTCAAGGTATCTCTTGTTACACCAATGAATCTAGCGTTATGCCTTGTTGCTCACAGAGATCAGATTGGTTAAACTCCGTCAGGTTCATTCTGTCATACTGCCACAGAAATACATCGTATTTTACATGCTAACATTGTAAATCTGTACCTGCAACAAGTCACAATCAAATGACTTATGGCTCAAACGGGTCTGGTGTTTTTATAGTTCATAAATTACTCACACCCCCTGAGTTTGAGTGGCAGCATGTGAATACATATGATGTCATGCTGTGTTGGAACAAAAGGCCTAATACTGTCTAGTGAGTAGTTAACAAAACATTTCACAATAAACCATAATGCCTTATTCGCTGTGTGTCCCTGTGTCTTCATGGCTTTGTCCCAAATAAAGTTCTCCAGCTACAGTAAAGAAACATGTGATATTTAGACACACTATATGACACGGTATGATTATCATAAATATGAACAGTTGACAGGATATAATCTCAACACTATTTAGTATAGTAGAATAGTTATTTGAGCATCACAGGCCATCTGTAATGATAAAGAAATTCTAACACTGCTTGTGTATGTTGTGGAAATTAGAAAACACTCGCAGACTCGTCCTCTGAAGGTAAAAAGGTTTATTACAGAAAGATGGTTAATACAGGATAGAATAAAGCAGGATAGAATAATGAGAGCGCTCTGAAGCCCTTGTACTAAACCATTACTATATATATGAAACGCAGAGACATAATTCTGTGTACCGATAAGAAGCAGTTTGAGGCCGTTCAAACAGGCTTTGTTTTAGGATCTTGGAAGATGTTTAGAGGAACCTTGAACAGAAGAACATGTTTGTGTCTCTGTATGCAGATAAACATTCTGTACTGATGTCAGTGACATGACATGGCCTTCTTAGGCGTTATCCTCACATGAGAATGAAACAGAACAAGAACAAACTTGTTACAAAGTAAAAATTAGCAATTTCCCTCACTTTTCCCCCATTTTATCATTACAAATTATGATATCTAAAATTAACAGAGAAATTCCAATGTTGAGAATACATCAGAACTTCAGAATACTTTCACAGTTCAACTGAATTCAACATGATACAGACATAATGAAGGCGCTAAGGGTTTTTGCGGATATAAAGTATCCTGTCGTCAATCAAGCTTATTTTAGCTTATTTTTACCATAAAGCCCATCTGCCAGAGCGTCGGGTTTCTCCAAGCCTGAGTTTGTGTCATGGATCTCAGTGAGCCGGGACAGGTACTGTGATACAGTCTCTGAGTCTTGTTGTTTACACTTTGCTATTTTTGTAATGTCCAGTCGCACAGGAAAGGTGTTCGTCAGCCTCTGCTGGAGCGCCGTAATTGTGCTCTGTACCGCGCGTTGACTCCATCATTCCACTGTGGGTTGATCAGGCGGACATTATTCTCTGGGAATTCACATGAAACCTTGACCCAGTCCGTGCCAAGTTTCACCATGAGCAGTCGTCTTAGTTCATGAGTGGTGGGTCTGAATTCTCTGCAGAATATCTGAAGTTCATCCCCAAACTTTTGTCCTCCTACTTCGTGGAGCGCCGGCAGATGCGTCATGCTGCTCCTGATGTCTTCCAATGTCCAGGGTCTGTGAACTAGCATAGGGCCTCCTTCTCTGGCCACTTCTAGCATTGGGGCATTTACCACGGCATGCATTGTCCCTTCTATGTCCGATTTTGTTGGTCTGAAGCCCTCAGGCAGCCATGTTGTTGAACCCTTCACTTGGGATCTCGTGTGTAACGCCACCAGTGAGCATAGGACGGCTGGAGCGTAGTTCGGTGGGGGTTGGTGGCTCAGTTCTGACAGGTTCGGATAGAGTAGTGTAGGCTGGGCCGCTTCACCATGAGAAGGTGCCTCTGAAACTGCAGGTTCCTCCCTCCTTACCGGCTGTGGGCGTCGTGGTGGGGTGGAGTCCAGGTCGGGATCGGCTTTCTGCAATTTAGCACACTGAGAAACAGATGAGGGCCCTGCCTGACATTTTTTCTCTCTTTTATGTGCCTCGCTCTGCCATTCAGCAAATGCCTTCCAGTCAGCTAAAAACTGCACTTCACTCTTTGTTTTAGGGGTCTCTCTCTCTCTCTCTCTCTCTCTCTCTCTCTCTCCCTTTTCTCTAAATTAAGTTTCAGTTGTTCTAACTGTCTGAGGCTAAAACGACCTCTTTCAGGAAAAGCACATTCTTTAACCCATACATCATATTGATTCAAACATCCTTCCCCATAATTCACACACATAAACATGACATTAGGATCAACATATGAACACCCTGTACATGCCATAGCATGTGTCTCAGGATGTGCTTCGGTACATGTTTTTCCCATTTTTTATTTTTTACAGCTTATATAACTTTCAAAGTTTTAATCAATTTAACATGCTATGAAAATCAAGTGAATATGCATTCTCGTGCACAGACAGAAAAGGTTCAAAATGTGTGGCAAATCTCTAGACATTTAATTAATCATATAACTTATAGGTTCAATAGAGCAAACCTTAAGAATGTAAAAGAGTTTATCTGTGAGGGCGAGTCCACTTACAGCAATTTGGTAGGACTTAGTTTTCTCTTCCCTTCTTTTTTTAATAATAATAATAATAATAATAATAATAATAATAATAATAATTATTATTATTATTATTATTATTATTATTTTATTTTTTTTATTTTTTTTTTTATCTCAGTAAAATTTACTTGTGCGTTAAACTTGCCAAATATATCATGTACCGCTGATGTGATGGAATGAGTCAGTGGGGCATGCCACTCGATAATAATCTGCCGTAAAAATACTGCGCCTCTCGCGCTTCTTAATAGGTACTCTCTTTACTTATTTATTCCTCGAAATGGACTCTTTCCGTTAATTTTTTTACCATGATTATCTTTCTCTCTATATATATACCTGTCGGTATATATCTTAGTTTTGAAGCTGTGATCTAGGAAACACCAATCTCTCTGCTGTCGCAGAGGCGAAGATCCTCGAACTTCTTATAAGAAATCGCCTCCATGTAATACTTCTCTCAATGTAATACATGCATTTCTTATATCATTGACTCCCTTCCATACAGACAGCAATACATAATGACTTTATAAAATTCTAATTTCCTTAAGGCTGTTTCTTGATGATTCCTACCAGTCAGTGGTAAGGCTGCGTCGGTCTTTTGCTCTGCACAATAAAGGACAAACCACCTGTATCAACATGGCATGTAGGGTGAAACTTTTCCTCGAGCATCCTCTGGTTTGCTTGTTGTCCAGAAAAGCTGAAATGACTCACGCAGCCCAGCCATGACACGCCAAATTGTCGTGGAAATTAGACAACACTCGCAGACTTGTCCTCTGAAGGTGAAAAGGTTTATTACAGAAAGATGGTTAATACAGGATAGAATAAAGTAGGATAGAATAATGAGAGCGCTCTGAAGCGCTTGTACTAAACCACTACTATATATGTGAAACGCAGAGACATAATTCTGTGTACCGATAAGAAGCAGTCTGAGTCTGAACAAACTTATTACAAAGTAAAAATGAGTAATTTCCCTCACATGTACTAAATGGATACAGTGGTAGCTCAGTGGTTAAGATTCTGGACTACAGATCAGAAGTTTGTTAGTTCAACTACCAGCACTGCCAATCTACCACTGCTAGGCCTTTCAGAGAGACACTTAACCCTCAACTGCTCAGTTGTATTAATGAGATAAATGTAAGTCAGTCTGGATGAGGGCATCTGCTGTAAATGTAGTCAAGATTAATTCTTCTTTTCATTGCTTACCCTAGCACAGACAAAGTGCAAGTAGGGGTGTGTCAATCAAAATCTGCAAGGATACATGGCCATCCAGGTTACTGGATACCATCTGTTTCAGAAGGTATCAACAGGCAGGCACTTCCAAACCCAATGCCCTATGCTCTTTTTTATTTAACACATCTACATATAGATACCAAGAAATAAAAG
This sequence comes from Ictalurus furcatus, assembly GCF_023375685.1. Lineage (NCBI taxonomy): Eukaryota > Metazoa > Chordata > Actinopteri > Siluriformes > Ictaluridae > Ictalurus > Ictalurus furcatus. The sequence continues at coordinate 726,074 of NC_071256.1, forward strand.
CTGAAATTCTCATAATACTCTTTTGATCTCAAACCCAAATGTCTTCAGTCTACAGCAATAAATAAATAAATAAATTGACCTTTCCATGCGAATAGTTTGGGAGGTGACTTCATTTAATCCATGCAGTTTATCACCTATTTTATTTACACAGCATAACAGATACAGCATTAATGTCTGGGCTATAATAACTACTGCAATAACAATGCCTGCACTGAATGCACAAGACATGCTATTTGGACACTACTCCAAAGAATGTATTGTGACGACAGGCCGGCAGCTGGCGCACAAAAGAGAAAGATCGCTCCTCCCGCGACTGCTGCTATGGTGCTGAAAAGACAGCTCCGCTTCAGCACCTCCAATGTTTTGGACAGCTCAGTCATCCACTTTGTACAGGAGATGCAGGAGAGGATCGACCGAGTGGCCCCGATCATCCAGGAACATATGAGAACCGCACAGGAGGAACAGAAAAGAGAGTTCAACCACACAACGCAACCACGGGAGTTCCAGCCTGGTGATCGGGTACACCTAGTGTCAAACAGCTCCTGTAAGGTCCTAGCCTGATAGCAGGGCCCATATACAGTCCTCGAGCAGAGGGGTGCCATGAGCTATCGCCTGCAGCAGCCTGGGAGGCGAGCAGTGACAAAAACGTACCACGTAAACCTGCTGAAGAAGTGGATTGAGCCGGCTCCAGTATTGTCTGCGTTTGCTGCCCTAGACACAGATCACAACAAAGGTGGCTTGGTCCAGCAGGGTGAAGACCTCACCCCCACACAAAGACAGGAGCTGACAGAGTTTGTGGACCAATTCACCGATGTCTTTTCTACTACCCCAAGGATGACGCAGCTGGTCCACCACGAGATTATGACCTGTCCAGGAGTGGTGGCAAGATAGCGGCCCTATTGTGTCCCGGAATCCCGGCGCAAGGCTATCGAGTAGGAGGTCGGTCGGATTCTGCGGAACAACATCATAGAGGAGTCTACCAGCCCCATCGTGGTTGTGCCGAAGCCTGACGGAAGTGTGCACCTCTGCAATGACTTCTGGAAGCTGAATCAGGTCTCAGAGTTCGACAGCTATCCCCTCCCCTGAGTGGATGACCTAGTGGAGTGATTGGGGAGAGCTTGGTTCAAATACACACTGGACCTGACAAAAGGTTACTGGCAAGTAGCGCTGGCCCCAGAGGCAAGACCAAAGACAGCCTTCAGCATGGCAAACAGCCACTGGCAGTACCGGGTTCTCCCCTTGGGCTACACGGAGTGCCCGCAATGTTTCAGAGGCTGATGGACATCGCCCTGTGACCCCACTGCACATTCGCAGCCGCCTACCTGGACGATGTGGTCATACACTCCTCCACTTGGTCAGATCACCTGTTCCACCTGGGGGAGGTCATGAAGGAGGTCCGGAAGGCCGGGCTGACAGCCAACTCAAAAAAGTGCCACCTTGGGCTGACCGAGACACAGTATCTAGGTTACCATATTGGCTAAAACCACAAACGAAAATTGAGGCAGTTAAAGACTACCCACGGCCTACATCAAAGAAACAGATACGTGCCTTCTTGGGGTTGGCGGGGTATTACTTCGGTTAGGTTCGTGTCTAACTTCTCCTCTGTAGCCTCCCCCTCTCAGATCTCACAAAGAAGGGCCAACCGGACTGGGTGAAATGGTCTGCAGAGGCGGAGCAGGCGTTCCAAGCCCTGAAAGAGGCTCTCACCAATGCTGCAGTACTGTGAAACCCAGACTTTACCCTACCATTCACAGTACACACAGATGCATCCGAGACCGGACTGGGCACCGTCCTCTTGCAGACTCTTGCAGAAGAACACCCGGTCCTCTACATCAGCAGGAAGCTGTCCCCAGCCGAGAGGAGATATGCCGGAGAGAGAGAGAGGCTCTGGCAATAAAGGGGGCCATCGGTGAGCTGTGCTACTACATGGCTGGTCGGCACTTCATTCTGATGACGGAACACGCTCCACTGCAGTGGATGGCCAAGGCCAAAGACACTAACGCCAGGGTAACGCGATGGTTCCTTTCATTGTAGGACTGTTCTTTTCAGGTTCAACACCAGGCAGGAGCACAACATGGGAACACAGATGGCCTCTCACGACGTGATGCACGGTGGGCCCAACACACAGCAGCAGTAGGCTCGGAGCTGAGTGGGGGTACTGTGACGAAAGGCTGGCGGCTGGCACACAAAAGAGAAAGAGCGCTCCTCCTGTGACTGCCGCTATGGTGCCGAAAAGACAGCTCCGCTTCAGCACCACCAATGTTTTGGACAGCCAGAGAGAGCGTGGCGGCGAGGCGGGGCCACTGACACACACACGGCTGGTGGCTCATAATCAGCGCGGCCAATCTCTACCATCTATTAGCTGCCAGGAGAGTATAAAAGGGCCATCCTCTGCTAGCAAAGGGAGAGAGGGTTCCCGAGGTATGTGTAATAATTTGTTGCGTGTTTCTTTCAGAAGATTCGGAAGTGGCGGAAGATTTCGCCCCCATGGCTGCACACACGGAGGACCCTGACTGCAGAACGGGATCTCAGCTGCTCTGGAAGCCCCCAGCATGCCCTCTGCAGCCCAGCGGACAACACCAACACATGAGCACTTCACCCCACTGCACCTCCTTTGCACCCTCACACCCACAGAACTAAAAAATAAACTCTCCACGTTTGCCACGTAAACAGCCTCTTGTGTGTCTGTGCTCAGCTCACCGTTGTCTAAGCTCGCTACAGTATCTACTACACTTGTAAAGTCTGATCTGTCTCCATATCTATATGTTCACTCGTGGCACTATTTTATGTAAATATAGTCTTACTTAATGTTTAAATTAGGCCAAAGCCCCCCCCCCCCCAATTCAAACTTTTACTGCTGTAATAATATGAAAGCTTTAAGATTTAATACCATGCAAACTGTATTTGTAATGCAGTGACAGAAAACACAGACATTCACTCAACACTCATCTGCATTTAAAATGATTCAATATGCCTAAATATCTGTATAACACTGTAGATTGATCTGCAGAGATGACGTGTTGTTTTGTAATCACCGGAAAAGGACTAGAGACTACGATTCCCATCAGCCACTGCAACTCACCTGACTATGACACATGATTGTCTGCACCTGATTCATGCTTGGGGTTAATGATCACTTGTACATGAGACATGTTTTGTACTGCACCCACTGTCTTGCGTTTGTCTTATTTTGTCGTTGTTATGTTGTGTAATGTTGTCTCGGTACTCTGCCTAGATTCAATAGTTTATGTTTTATGTGTTTAATAATTTGTGTTAGTACTTTTATTTTATTTAGATTAAATCTGCACTTGCATCCTGCTTGAATCCCATGTCATGACATGCGTCTTTGCACGTTAATGCTGTACAGAAAATTATTCACTAACGTTGAAAAATAAATATAATTTTACTATTGCTTCTTTGTTATCTCATAATCTTGTCTACAGGAGAGATTACACAAGTTTGCTAATTAAAAAAACTCAGTTACAATAATGGGCTTATTCTAAATAACATCAACTTTATAAATATCACAATAAAAGCACAAGTTCATATTTTTCTTATGAAAACTTGTTTGCCCTTGGACCATACATGTTAATGCACACAATTAACAGATGGGGTGGGTGGAGGGGGGGCGGGGGTGTATTGGGAGATTTGATTTATTTCAGTAAAGTTAAAATTATTTACAATAGCAATATTTAGCCATATCATCAGAAGAACTAAACAGAAAAAAGATTATTAATGAAAGAATATTTATTAATGCAGAGCTCGGTTGGAATATATGCAGAGTTATATTTAATTTAATGCACCTCCTAAACCCACAGAGTATAAATAAATTAATAGATTAATGGAGGAATTAAGACAAAACCTGTTTATAAATTCTGTAATGTTTCTGTCTGTAGTGTGATGACATCACCTAATAAACTGTAAATAAAATACAGAATAAACACCAAAAACCCAGACCCAGAACATGTTACAAAACTCACGACGTTTCCCTTGGAATAAAGAATGCTATGTTTATACACCAGACACACAGCGATTAAAGAACATGATACTACACTTAGTCCTTCTAGAGACTGTGTTTGTATAGAGAGTGAAATGACCCACAGCGATCAGAGTGTTATTATAGATGGATAATATTGTGAAAAATAAACAGAAAGCAAAACAAAAACAAAAACAAAAAAAACTGCAGGAACCTCTCCCCAAATATCCAGATCAACACCGTATTGAATAATATATAATATCAAACAGAATAAAGCTCTTATATAATATAATACAGTACTGTAAATATTTGTTAGATTGATGGTGGGAATTAGATTTGTTATAGAAGCTTAAATTAAATCTAATATAAAAGAAACATTTAGGTACATCATCAAAAAGAGGCTATTTATGAAAGAATACTGATTAATGCAGAGTCTGTCTGGAATATTCGCAGAGTTATAATTAATTTAATGCACCTCCTAAACCACAGGTAAAACAGAGCATAAATAACAGGATTAATGGTGGAATTAAGATAAAACACGATTGAAACTTTCTGAAAAGATTCTGTCTGTAGTTCAATAACATCACCTAATAAACTGTAAATAAAATATGGAAGTAAACACATCAGAAACACAGACACTAAAATGCCCAGGACTTTAGCTGCTTTTCTCTCAGATTTCATCGAGTGTGAGGTGATTTTCTGTGTTTTAGGCCGTGTGTGATTATTAAGCTCTCTGATAGCAGTGGCATGTTTCTTAGCAATCACAAACACTCGAGTATACAATATGATTATGACAGAGAGTGGAAATATGAATGAAAATATAAGATCAATTACATACGAAACCTTATTCAGAAAGAGATAACACTCTCCAGGACACATTACAGTATTTGTAAAGTTTCCATTGTGATATAAGAGTAATGAGCTATAGGCCAGCACCACACACCAGACACATACAATTACAATACCAGTGATCCTCACAGACACTCTGTTCATGTAGAGAAAGGGGTTTGAGAGAGCCAAATACCGATCCACAGCGATCAGAGCGATATTATAGATGGACGAGACTGCGAGGAAATAACAAATCAACCAAAAACTGATGCAGAAATGTCTCCCAAAAATCCAGCATGACTCGATCGTCCAGATTAACATCGGCGGCATTATTAGTGCTCCAACGAGGAAATCCGACACAGCCAGAGAGAACACGAGCATGTTTGTCGGTGTGTGAAGCTGCTTGAAGTGAAGAACAGAGATGATGACGAGCATATTTCCACACACTGTTAGAAGAACCACAGCAGCTGAACACACGTACAGTAAGATATAAACTGCAGGAGATCCAGATCTCTCTGGACAGGAGAAATGCTCACAGAGATCAGACTGGTTAAACTCCGTCAGGTTCATTCTGTCATACTGCCACAGAAATACATCCTATATTACATGCTAACATTGTAAATCTGTACCTGCAACAAGTCACAATCAAATGACTTATGGCTCAAACGGGTCTGGTGTTTTTATAGTTTATAAATTACTCACACCCCCTGAGTTTGAGTGGCAGCATGTGAATACATATGATGTCATGCTGTGTTGGAACAAAAGGCCTAATACTGTCTAGTGAGTAGTTAACAAAATATTTTCACAGTAAACCATAATGCCTTATTCGCTGTGTGTTCCTGTGTCTTCATGGCTTTGTCCCAAATAAAGTTCTCCAGCTACAGTAAAGAAACGTGTGATATTTAGACACACTATATGACACGGTATGATTATCATAAATATGAACAGTTGACAGGATATAGTCTCAACACTATTTAGTATAGTAGAATAGTTATTTGCGCATCACAGGCCGTCTGTAATGATAAAGAAATTCTAACACTGCTTGTGTACTAAATGGATACAGTGGTAGCTCAGTGGTTAAGATGCTGGATGACTGATCAGAAGTTTGTTAGTTCAACTACCAGCACTGCCAATCTACCACTGCTAGGCCTTTCAGAGAGACACTTAACCCTCAACTACTCAGTTGTATTAATGAGATAAATGTAAGTCAGTCTGGATGAGGGCATCTGCTGTAAATGTAGTCAAGCTTAATTCTTCTTTTCGTTGCTTACCCTAGCACGGACAAAGTGCAAGTAGGGGTGTGTCATTCAAAATCTGCAAGGACACATGGCCATCCAGGTAACAATCTGTTTCAGAAGGTATCAACAGGCAGGCACTTCCAAACCCAAGGCCCCAAGAAAACGCCACAACAACAGCTTCTTCCTGTGTGCTATCAACCTCATCAAACAAGGCCAATGATGTTTTCTGGATTCTCGAATCATACTTATTTAAGCCATGCGGTTCATCACCTAATTTATTAATCCTAGATTTAATAGCTACAACAATAATAGCTGGACTACAGTAACTAGAGCAATACCAAAGTCTGCACTGAATGCACAATACATACTATTTGAACACTACCTCAGAGAATGTACCTACATATTGATTTTCACTCATAAAATCTGATCGGTCTCCACAGCTGTATGATCACTTGTGGCACTGTTCAGTGTGTAAATGTCCATTTGTTGTATTTTAGATGTCTACAGCACCAATCACAAGAGAAGAGTTCTGTGATCTGAATGTTTTTGCATGTCTGATCAGATAATGTATTTGGGGAAAAGAAGTGTGTTGTTATAAATGGTGTGAGCAGAGCAGGGCTGTTTTTGTCATGTCTTTGGGTTAATTCAACTTTACCTGTTCGCCACTAGACGGCGCCCCAGTCTGAGATGTTTTTGAGCTGCCGAGATTAAAGGAAGAAACTGTGTTGTGCCAGCCATCCTGGCATTGTGTGTGTTAATAAACTGAGAACAGACATGAATCAGTGTTATAAATAGGATACAAAATCCAGCTAATAATCGTTAGCATATTTGTGCAAAAATAACAGTTTTGTCTCAGTGCTCTGTTTATTTTTAATTTTTTGGTTGGATAAGGTCAAAGCCTTTTCCACTATAAATGAGAGGCTGCCATTTCTGCATGCCTTAAAACACCTTCTGTCATTCATCACTATAGCGTGGTGACTTTTTAAGGGAACAGAGGCCTGTTCCATGAAGCTAGTTGAACAAACGCAGGGTTATGGGATTAGTTTCGAGTTGACCAAACCAATTCAGTCAGGCTTTACTGCTACCATGACACTGATTATCAACATACTCTGTCAACTCAGGCTTTGATCCTTAAGCTATGATTAGTCCACGAGCGCGTGCACAGAAACGCGTGACGTCGGCACAGAACAGCCAATAGCGTTCAACATGGGAAAAGAGCATGTGTGCGTACTTCCGGTTGAAAAAGTTTACTTTTATAGGCTCACGGTGAGAATAAACGGATTGAAAATTTAAACCCCGACATCTTTCATGTAATTTCATTTAATATAAATGTAAATTGTTTTAAGTAAATGTTTCTCTGTGAAGTTCTCTTCTTCTTACAGTTTGCGCTGGGGAGTTGAATTCATTGCGTCACTTATATGTCACTTTGCTCACAGCTGATTGGTCCAAGTTGGGTTTAAGTTCTCTTACCCAGAACAAAACCTGCCCTGGAGCAGGTCAGCCGTGGAGTGTTAGTTACTGTGGTGATGAACACCAGTAAAAGCAGAGCCACTTACATGATACCTAATACCCAGGGTTGGCAAAATCTATACTGAAACTTACCTGCCTAGCCACCCAAACCAGCTTCCTGGTACAGGCCCCAGGTCATTTAAGCCAGCTTCAAAACATATGGTCCCATTGTATGATCTAGCCATAGTTCTAGATTTGCTCTCAGCATCACCCTTTGAACCCTTGGAGGTTTTAACCCTTTGTCCTTAAAATAAATCTCTTCTGATACTCTTCCTGACATCTACTAAGGAAGTGAACAAGCTTCAAGTATTATTGCTGTACCTCTTCTGCACACATTTTTCCTTTGGTCACTCCAAGGGTACAAACCACGCTTTCCTCCCTAAAGCCAGGGACTCATCTTACAGTTTCATTATTTTGGAGTTGAAGAAGATAATACAGTTTAAAATCATGTAATTTATCACGTATTCTAAGTAATGAAGGTAAGGACGGACGCAAATGCAGATAAGAGTTTATTTAGAGACAGGCAGGCAGATAAATCCAAATTGTGAGACAATAGCATGGTCAAAATAACATGCAATGGGTCAGGCGATCAACAAACAGGCATAAATGAGGCAAGGCAAGAATTGAGAACATGTAACAAGAAACTAGATCAAAAAACATGAATCAATATGAGGAACAAGGTACAACCGCTTGGTATGGTGATAACACTCCATACTACGCCAAGTCATTGTGTTCAAAAAGTCTCTTTTATAGCTTGGAGCGAGTGAGTGAGAGATTGGCAACAGGTATGTGTGTGATTAGAATTCCAGAGAAGGTAAACGTGTGTGTGTGGGAAGTGTAGTCCATGGCAGCCATGTTCGTAGGCCACAGTGCAGGATGAGAAATGTAGTCACTGGTTTGCTGCGGTCCTGGCCCTCTGGGCAAAATATCTCCACAGCCCCACAGGTTCAAATACAGGCATTGCCCGACAAGTAACAGGTTCCTTGAGGAGCCGAGGAGCAGACATGAATTGGAGTGTCTCGAGTGTGAGCATAACCTGGTTGGCCATATCAGCAGTTTCGGTGTGAGCAGAACTTGGTTGGCCATGTCAGCAGACTCGGGCGTAAGCAGAACTTGATTGGCCTTGTCAGCAGACTTCGGTGTGAGCAGAATGTGGTTGGTTGTGTCAGGAGAATCTGGCGTGAGCCTAACATGGTTGGTCGTAATGTCGGTTTCAGGCATGAGAACTTGGTTGTCCATGTCAGCAGACTTGGGCATGATCAGAACTTGGTTGTTTGTGACGTTGGCTTCAGGTGTGAGCTGAACCTGGTTGGTCATGACGTCCGCTTCAGGCGTGAGCAGAACTTGGTTGGCCGTGTCAGCAGACTCGGGAGTGAGCAGAACTTGGTTGGCCATGTCATCGGACTTGGGCATGAGCAGAACTTGGTGGCCTGTGTCACCGGACTTGGGCGTGAGCAGAACTTGGTTGACCGTGTCATCAGACTTGGGCGTGAGCAGAACTTGGTTGGCCGAGTCAGCAGACTCGGGCGTGAGCAGAACTTGTTTGGCCATGTCAGCAGACTCGGGCTTGAGAAGAACTTGGTTGGCCTTGTCAGCAGACTCGGGCCTGAGCAGAACTTGGTTGGCCCAGTCAGCAGACTCGGGCGTGAGCAGAACTTGGTTGGTCGTGAGGTCGGTTTCAGCCGTGAGTAGACCCTGGTTGGTCGTGACGTCGGTTTCAGCCAGAGGACTTGGTTGTCCGTGTCAGCAGGCCCGGGCGTGAGCATAACTTGGTCGTGACGTCGTCTTCAGGCATGAGCAGAACTTGGTTGGGTGTGATGTTGGCTTCAGGCATGACCAGAACCTGGTTGGTCATGACGTTGGTTTCAGGCATGAGGAGATCTTGCTTGGTCATGTTGACACACTCTGGCGTGAGTATAACTTGGTTGGTCGTGATGTCGGTTTCAGGTATAAGGAGAACTTGGTTGGTCGTGTCATCAGACTCGGGCGTGAGCAGAACTTGGTTGGTCGTGTCATCAGACTCGGGCGTGAGCAGAACTTGGTTGGCCATGTCAGCAGACTTGGGCATGAACAGAACTTGGTTGGCCATGTCAGCAGACTCTGGTGTGAGCAGAACTTGGTTGGTCGTGACGTTGGCTTCAGGCATGAGCAGAACGTGCTTGGTTGTGACATTGGCTTCAGGCGTGAGCAGAACCTGGTTGGTTGTCGGTTTCAGGCATAAGCAGAACTTGGTTGGTCGTGTCAACAGACTCAGGTGTAAGCAGAACGTGGTTGGTTGTGTCAGGAGAATCAGGCGTGAGCAAAACCTGGTTGGTCATGACGTCGGTTTCCGGCATGGTGACTTGGTTGCCTGTGTCAGCAGACTCGGGCGTGAGCATAACTTGGTTGGTTGTGATGTCGCTTTCAGACTGGAACTTGGTGTGGAAGGTTACATCATCGAATTCAGACTGGAACTTGGCGTGTTAGGCTGTCTCTTTGACCTCAAACAGGAACTTGGCTTGAGAGGCCCTCTTTTCGACCTTGGACAAGAGCTTGGCATGAAAGGTTGTCTCTTTGACCTCAGACATGAACTGGGCTTGGGAGGTCATCTCTTCGACCTCAGACAGGAACTTGGCTTGAGAGATTCTCTTTTGGACCTCGGACAGGAACATGTCATGGGAGGTCACCTCGTTGACCTCATACGGGAACGTGGCTTGGGAGGTCGCCTTGTCCACCTCGGACGGGAACGTGGCTTGGGAGGTCGTCTCGTTGACCTCGGACATGAACTTGGCTGGAGAGGTGGTCTCTTTGACCTCAGACAGGAACATGGCTTGGGAAATCACCTCATTGACCTCTAGCAGGAACTTGACTTTATGCTGGAGCTGTGGAGATGAGACAACCTCGTGAGTCTCAGGCTGGAACTCTGGGGATGAGCCTGCCTCGCGGGTCTCCTGCTGGTGCTCTGGGGAGGGGCCGCCACGTTGACCTCACACTGGAGCTCGGCAGGTGAGACCACTTTGTGGGTCTTAGGCAGGAGCTTTGGGGAGGAGGTCACCCAGTTTGCCTGCTCATAAAAGGTGGTGAACGGCAAGTCAAGGTTATCTATGACGCAGGCCTTCTCCAAACACTCATCCGAGTTGGGGCATATTCTGGACTCCTTAATTAATAGTCCCACAAACTGAGTTACATTGTGCAGACCCTTGGAATCTGTACCAGTCAGACGCTCTGCCCACTGGCGGGCGGAGAGTATGAACCCTAGCCACTGCCTCTGGTTAGGTTTGGGGTGCGTCAGGCTCAAAAAATGCAATTGGCACTCAAAGAGAAAATACTCAGGGTAGCCAAGAAATCCATCGTATGGCTCTGGGCGATCCGTGGCTATCCATTGAGGAAGCTTAAAAGAGTTCAGTCTCGGTATGGTGTTCCTCACTACCTTGGCATGACGTCTTCTCCGTCTTCCTGCTGCATCCATGTTTAGGCGTAGTATTCTGTCACGTATTCAAGGTAATGAAGGTTAGAACTTCTGTCAGTCAGCACAACCTGAAGGTTTGCTTTTTAAGGGCACCCGTCATTTAAGCCAACCTCAAAGCATTTGACCCCGTCGTAGAATCTAGCTATAGTTATAGATTCACTCTCACCATCACCTTTTGAACCCTTGGAGGTTTTAACCCTCTGTCGTTAAAATAAATCTGTTCTGATACTCATCCTGACATATATTAAGCAAGTGAGCAAGCTTCAGGTGTTATCTATGTGCCCCTATTGTACACACTTTATCTTGGGTCACACCAAAATTACAATTCTGCCTAACCACGCTTTCCTTCATAAATCCATCATGCAAATATTCACTACAGAAGTACTCAAAAATCTATCCAGAAGGTATTTAAATCTTTTGAAAACTAATTGACTTGATCTATATTATTCAGTACTAATTTTGAAGCAATGGTTCTTTTTTCTACTTTTTCCTAATTCATATTTTATCTTTTTATTTTACTGTCACATGCACATTAGTCATATTTATGATGTACATTAGGCCAAACGGATTTTCTCCCTCCGCTTTCATACTTTTAATGTCACATGCACATTGCAGTCATAATATGAAAGTTTCAAGACTTAATAACATGCAAAAACTGTATTTGTAATGCAAAATCATTTACCGAGGGTGCCAATATTAGTGGAGGGCACTGTATCTGTATAAGACTGTAGATTTGATTTACAAGGATGAGATGTGTCTTCACATGTGAATGCTGTAGAGATGATTATTCATTAGCATTGAAAAATAAATATAATTTTGTATTGCAACTTTATAATCTCATAACTGTGTCTACAGGAGAGATTACATGTTAACTGATAAATATAATAGCAAGTTACAAAACACTAAATTAGAATAGTGATCCATTTTAGCATCAAATGTTTAAAAAAATCACAATAAAAGCACAATTTAATCTTTTTCTTTTGAAAACCTGTTTGTTTTTGGCCCACGTGTTAATCTGTGCAATTGTTGACATGCACTGTATCCTATTATGTAATATAATACAGTACAATATAAATTATATTGGGGAGGTGGGTTGATTTGTTACAGACGTTTAGATTATATATAAAATAATAGCAATATTTGGCCACTAAATCAGAAGAACTAAAATATGATTATAACTATAAAATATTACTAAAAATATTTAATAATGCAAGAGTTCAGTTGGAATATTTGCAGAGTCATAACCCGTAGTAAAACAGAGAATAAATAAATTAATAGATTAATGGAGGTATTAAGACAAAACCTGTTTATAAATTCTGTAATGTTTCTGTCTGTAGTGTGATGACATCACCTAATAAACTGTAAATAAAATACAGAATAAACACACCAAAAACCCAGACCCAGAACACGTCACAAAACTCATGACGTTTCCCTTGGAATAAAGAATGCTATGTTTATACACCAGACACACAGCGATTAAAGAACATGATACTACACTTAGTCCTCCTAGAGACTGTGTTTGTATAGAGAGTGAAATACTGACCCACAGTGATCAGAGTGTTATTATAGATGGATAATACTGTGAAAAATAAACAGTAAGCAAAACAAAAACAGCAAAAAAAACCATCAGAAACCTCTCCCCAAATATCCAGATCAACACCGTATTGCATTATATATAATCAAACAGAATAAAGCTCTTATATAATATAATACAGTACTGTAAATATTTATTATATTGATGGTGGGAATTAGATTTGTTATAGAAACTTAAATTAAATCGAATATTAAAGCAACATTTAAGCACATCATCAAAAAGAGGCTGTTTATGAAAGAATATTGATTAATGCAGAGTCTGTTTTGAATATTCGCAGAGTTATAATTAATTTAATGCACCTCTTAAACCACGGGTAAAACAGAGCATAAATAACAGGATTAATGGTGGAATTAAGACAAAACAAAATCACAAGTTTCTGAAATGTTTCTGTCTGTAGTTCAATAACATCACCTAATAAACTGTAAATAAAATATGGAAGTAAACACATCAGAAACACAGACACTAAAATGCCCAGGACTTTAGCTGCTTTTCTCTCAGATTTCATCGAGTGTGAGGTGATTTTCTGTGTTTTAGGCCGTGTGTGATTATTAAGCTCTCTGATAGCAGTGACATGTTTCTTAGCAATCACAAACACTCGAGTATACAATATGATTATGACAGAGAGTGGAAATATAAATGAAAATATAAGGTCAATTACAGACGAAACCTCATTCAGAAAGATAAAACACTCTCCAGGACACATTACAGTATTTGTAAAGTTTCCATTGTAATATAAGAGTGCTGAGAAATAGGCCAGCACCACACACCAGACACATACAATTACAATACCAGTGATCCTCACAGACACTCTGTTCATGTAGAGAAAGGGGTTTGAGAGAGCCAAATACCGATCCACAGCGATCAGAGCGATATTATAGATGGACGAGATTGCTATGAAACTACTAATTAACCAAAAACTGATGCAGAAATCTCTCCCAAAAATCCAGCATGACTCGATCGTCCAGATTAACATCGGCGGCATTAATAAAGCACCAACGAGGAAATCCGACACCGCCAGAGAGAACACGAGCATGTTTGTCGCTGTGTGAAGCTGCTTGAAGTGAAGAACAGAGATGATGACGAGCATATTTCCACACACTGTTAGAAGAACCACAGCAGCTGAACACACGTACAGTAAGATATAAACTGCAGGAGATCCAGATCTCTCTGGACAGGAGAAATGCTCACAGAGATCAGACTGGTTAAACTCCGTCAGGTTCATTCTGTCATACTGCCACAGAAATACATCGTATTTTACATGCTAACATTGTAAATCTGTACCTGCAACAAGTCACAATCAAATGACTTATGGCTCAAACGGGTCTGGTGTTTTTATAGTTCATAAATTACTCACACCCCCTGAGTTTGAGTGGCAGCATGTGAATACATATGATGTCATGCTGTGTTGGAACAAAAGGCCTAATACTGTCTAGTGAGTAGTTAACAAAACATTTCACAATAAACCATAATGCCTTATTCGCTGTGTGTCCCTGTGTCTTCATGGCTTTGTCCCAAATAAAGTTCTCCAGCTACAGTAAAGAAACGTGATATTTAGACACACTATATGACACGGTATGATTATCATAAATATGAACAGTTGACAGGATATAATCTCAACACTATTTAGTATAGTAGAATAGTTTTTTGAGCATCACAGGCCATCTGTAATGATAAAGAAATTCTAACACTGCTTGTGTATGTTGTGGAAATTAGACAACACTCGCAGACTCGTCCTCTGAAGGTAAAAAGGTTTATTACAGAAAGATGGTTAATACAGGATAGAATAAAGCAGGATAGAATAATGAGAGCGCTCTGAAGCCCTTGTACTAAACCACTACTATATATATGAAACGCAGAGACATAATTCTGTGTACCGATAAGAAGCAGTTTGAGGCCGTTCAAACAGGCTTTGTTTTAGGATCTTGGAAGATGTTTAGACGAACCTTGAACAGAAGAACATGTTTGTGTCTCTGTATGCAGATAAACATTCTGTACTGATGTCAGTGACATGACATGGCCTTCTTAGGCGTTATCCTCACATGAGAATGAAACAGAACAAGAACAAACTTGTTACAAAGTAAAAATTAGCAATTTCCCTCACTTTTCCCCCATTTTATCATTACAAATTATGATATCTAAAATTAACAGAGAAATTCCAATGTTGAGAATACATCAGAACTTCAGAATACTTTCACAGTTCAACTGAATTCAACATGATACAGACATAATGAAGGCGCTAAGGGTTTTTGCGGATATAAAGTATCCTGTCGTCAATCAAGCTTATTTTAGCTTATTTTTACCATAAAGCCCATCTGCCAGAGCGTCGGGTTTCTCCAAGCCTGAGTTTGTGTCATGGATCTCAGTGAGCCGGGACAGGTACTGTGATACAGTCTCTGAGTCTTGTTGTTTACACTTTGCTATTTTTGTAATGTCCAGTCGCACAGGAAAGGTGTTCGTCAGCCTCTGCTGGAGCGCCGTAATTGTGCTCTGTACCGCGCGTTGACTCCATCATTCCACTGTGGGTTGATCAGGCGGACATTATTCTCTGGGAATTCACATGAAACCTTGACCCAGTCCGTGCCAAGTTTCACCATGAGCAGTCGTCTTAGTTCATGAGTGGTGGGTCTGAATTCTCTGCAGAATATCTGAAGTTCATCCCCAAACTTTTGTCCTCCTACTTCGTGGAGCGCCGGCAGATGCGTCATGCTGCTCCTGATGTCTTCCAATGTCCAGGGTCCTCCTTCTCTGGCCACTTCTAGCATTGGGGCATTTACCACGGCATGCGTTGTCCCTTCTATGTCCGATTTTGTTGGTCTGAAGCCCTCAGGCAGCCATGTTGTTGGACCCTTCACTTGGGATCTCGTGTGTAACGCCACCAGTGAGGATAGGACGGCTGGAGCGTAGTTCGGTGGGGGTTGGTGGCTCAGTTCTGACAGGTTCGGATAGAGTAGTGTAGGCTGGGCCGCTTCACCATGAGAAGGTGCCTCTGAAACTGCAGGTTCCTCCCTCCTTACCGGCTGTGGGCGTCGTGGTGGGGTGGAGTCCAGGTCGGGATCGGCTTTCTGCAATTTAGCACACTGAGAAACAGATGAGGGCCCTGCCTGACATTTTTTCTCTCTTTTATGTGCCTCGCTCTGCCATTCAGCAAATGCCTTCCAGTCAGCTAAAAACTGCACTTCACTCTTTGTTTTAGGGGTCTCTCTCTCTCTCTCTCTCTCTCTCTCTCTCTCTCTCCCTTTTCTCTAAATTAAGTTTCAGTTGTTCTAACTGTCTGAGGCTAAAAGGACCTTTTTCAGGAAAAGCACATTCTTTAACCCATACATCATATTGATTCAAACATCCTTCCCCATAATTCACACACATAAACATGACATTAGGATCAACATATGAACACCCTGTACATGCCATAGCATGTGTCTCAGGATATGCTTCGGTACATGTTTTTCCCATTTTTTATTTTTTACAGCTTATATAACTTTCAAAGTTTTAATCAATTTAACATGCTATGAAAATCAAGTGAATATGCATTCTCGTGCACAGACAGAAAAGGTTCAAAATGTGTGGCAAATCTCTAGACATTTAATTAATCATATAACTTATAGGTTCAATAGAGCAAACCTTAAGAATGTAAAAGAGTTTATCTGTGAGGGTGAGTCCACTTACAGCAATTTGGTAGGACTTAGTTTTCTCTTCCCTTCTTTTTTTAATTCAAATAATAATAATAATAATAATAATAATAATAATAATAATTATTATTATTATTATTATTATTATTATTATTATTATTATTTTTATCTCAGTAAAATTTACTTGTGCGTTAAACTTGCCAAATATATCATGTACCGCTGATGTGATGGAATGAGTCAGTGGGGCATGCCACTCGATAATAATCTGCCGTAAAAATACTGCGCCTCTCGCGCTTCTTAATAAGTACTCTCTTTACTAATTTATTCCTTGAAACGGACTCTTTCCATTAATTTTTTTACCGTTATTATCTCTCTCTCTATATATATACCTGTCGGTATATATCTTAGTTTTGAAGCTGTGATCTAGGAAACACCAATCTCTCTGCCGTCGCAGAGGCGAAGATCCTCGAACTTCTTATAAGAAATCGCCTCCATGTAATACTTCTCTCCATGTAATACACGCATTTCTTATATCAGTGACTCCCTTCCATACAGACAGCAATACACAATGACTTTATAAAATTCTAATTTCCTTAAGGCTGTTTCTTGATGATTCCTACCAGTCAGTGGTAAGGCTGCGTCGGTCTTTTGCTCTGCACAATAAAGGACAAACCGCCTGTATCAACATGGCCTGCAGGGTGAAACTTTTCCTCGAGCATCCTCCGGTTTGCTTGTTGTCCAGAAAAGCTGAAAAGACTCACGCAGCCCAGCCATGACACGCCAAATTGTCGTGGAAATTAGACAACACTCGCAGCTTGTCCTCTGAAGGTGAAAAGGTTTATTACAGAAAGATGGTTAATACAGGATAGAATAATGAGAGCGCTCTGAAGAGCTTGTACTAAACCACTACTATATATGTGAAACGCAGAGACATAATTCTGTGTACCGATAAGAAGCAGTCTGAGTCTGAACAAACTTATTACAAAGTAAAAATGAGTAATTTCCCTCACATGTACTAAATGGATACAGTGGTAGCTCAGTGGTTAAGATGCTGGACTACAGATCAGAAGTTTGTTAGTTCAACTACCAGCACTGCCAATCTACCACTGCTAGGCCTTTCTACCAGCCCCATCGTGGTTGTGCCGAAGCCTGACGGAAGTGTGCACCTCTGCAATGACTTCTGGAAGCTGAATCAGGTCTCAGAGTTCGACAGCTATCCCCTCCCCTGAGTGGATGACCTAGTGGAGTGATTGGGGAGAGCTTGGTTCAAATACACACTGGACCTGACAAAAGGTTACTGGCAAGCAGCGCTGGCCCCAGAGGCAAGACCAAAGACAGCCTTCAGCATGGCAAACAGCCACTGGCAGTACCGGGTTCTCCCCTTGGGCTACACGGAGTGCCCGCAATGTTTCAGAGGCTGATGGACATCGCCCTGTGACCCCACTGCACATTCGCAGCCGCCTACCTGGACGATGTGGTCATACACTCCTCCACTTGGTCAGATCACCTGTTCCACCTGGGGGAAGTCCTGAAGGAGGTCCGGAAAGCCGGGCTGACAGCCAACTCAAAAAAGTGCCACCTTGGGCTGACCGAGACACAGTATCTAGGTTACCATATTGGCTAAAACCACAAATGAAGAAAATTGAGGCAGTTAAAGACTACCCACGGCCTACATCAAAGAAACAGATATGTGCCTTCTTGGGGTTGGCGGGGTATTACCGCAGGTTCGTGTCTAACTTCTCCTCTGTAGCCTCCCCTTCTCAGATCTCTCAAAGAAGGGCCAACCGGACTGGGTGAAATGGTCTGCAGAGGCGGAGCAGGTGTTCCAAGCCCTGAAAGAGGCTCTCACCAATGCCGCAGTCCTGTGAAACCCAGACTTTACCCTACCATTCACAGTACACACAGATGCATCCGAGACCGGACTGGGCACCGTCCTCTCGCAGACTTTCAACGGAGAGTCCTCTACATCAGCAGGAAGCTGTCCCCAGCTGAGAGGAGATATGCCGCCATGGAGAGAGAGGCTCTGGCAATAAAGGGGGCCATCGGTGAGCTGTGCTACTACATGGCTGGTCGGCACTTCATTCTGATGATGGACCACGCTCCACTGCAGTGGATGGCCAAGGCCAAAGACACTAATGCCAGGGTAACGCGATGGTTCCTTTCATTGTAGGACTTCTCTTTTCAGGTTCAACACCGGGCAGGAGCACAACATGGGAACACAGATGGCCTCTCACGACGTGATGCACGGTGGGCCCAACACACAGCAGCAGTAGGCTCGGAGCTGAGCGGGGGTACTGTGACGAAAGGCTGGCGGCTGGCACACAAAAGAGAAAGAGCGCTCCTCCCGTGACTGCCGCTATGGTGCCGAAAAGACAGCTCCGCTTCAGCACCACCAATGTTTTGGACAGCCAGAGAGAGCGTGGCGGCGAGGCGGGGCCACTGACACACACTCGGCTGGTGGCTCATAATCAGCGCGGCCAATCTCTACCATCTATTAGCTGCCAGGAGAGTATAAAAGGGCCATCCTCTGCTAGCAAAGGGAGAGAGGGTTCCCGAGGTATGTGTAATAATTTGTTGCATGTTTCTTTCAGAAGATTCGGATTTCACCCCCATGGCTGCACACATGGAGGACCCTGACTGCAGAACGGGATCTCAGCTGCTCTGGAAGCCCCCAGCATGCCCTCTGCAACCCAGCGGACGACACCAACGCATGAGCACTTCACCCCACTGCACCTCCTTTGCACCCTCACACTCACAGAACTAAAAAATAAACTCTCCACGTTTGCCACGTACACAGCCTCTTGTGTGTCTGTGCTCAGCTCACCGTTGTCTAAGCTCGCTACAGTATCTACTACACTTGTAAAGTCTGATATGTCTCCATATCTATAAGTTCACTTGTGGCACTATTTTATGTAAATATAGTCTTATTTAATGTTTAAATTAGGCCAAAGCCCCCCCCCCCAATTCAAACTTTTATTGCTGTAATAATATGAAAGCTTTAAGATTTAATACCATGCAAACTGTATTTGTAATGCAGTGACAGAAAACACAGACATTCACTCAACACTCATCTGCATTTAAAATGATTCAATATGCCTAAATATCTGTATAACACTGTAGATTGATCTGCAGAGATGACGTGTTGTTTTGTAATCACCGGAAAAGGACTAGAGACTACGATTCCCATCAGCCACTGCAACTCACCTGACCATGACACATGATTGTCTGCACCTGATTCATGCTTGGGGTTAATGATCACTTGTACATGAGACATGTTTTGTACTGCACCCACTGTCTTGCATTTGTCTTATTTTGTCATTGTTATGTTGTGTAATGTTGTCTCGGTACTCTGCCTAGATTCAATAGTTTATGTTTTATGTGTTTAATAATTTGTGTTAGTACTTTTAATTTATTTAGATTAAATTAGTTGCAGCGGCAAGTAAGCAAGATGGCGGCGCACACAGTTGCAGCGGCTCACGGCTCTCCTTTTCAGTGCTCTTTTTTGTTGTTTTTGTATTATTTCTTTATTACTTGTTTGTGCATTATCGGTTCTACGAACATTCGCTATACAAGTCAGAACCTTATGGATATTGGGGACCAACACCGAATACCTATTTCGAGAATCTTTCATCACACGCACAACATCCCAGACGACATAGCGAGATTGCCGGGCTGTCCGTGGATTGTTGTCGGGTCCAGAAGGCGGCGCAGACAGAGGAGGGAGAGGAAGCAAAAGCAGGGATGCAGGTCTGGTATTATGTTAAGGCTAAGAAAACAACCACACAAGCCACCTTTACCGAGCCTGTTTCTCTCCAATGCCAGATCCCTAGTGAATAAAATCGACAATTTGGAATTACAACTAGCTGGAAATCGCTATGTTCGTGATTGCTGTGTTTTGATTATTACTGAAACCTGGCTTCATCCGAGGATACCCGATGCTAGCATGCAGCTAGCAGGTTGTACTATGCTTCGCTGGGACAGGACTGAGGACTCCGGTAAGAGCGGGGGGGGGGGGGGGGGCTCTGTATGTATGTGCATGAGAATTGGTGTAATAACGGAACAATGATAGATAAACATTGTTCCCCTGACCTCGAGTACATGTCTGTAAGATGTCGGCCCTTTTTTCTACCGAGAGAGTTAACAGTAGTGATTATCACGGCTGTGTATATTCCACCCGACGCCAATGTGAACACGGCGCTCTCTCTCCTGTTGAACACCATAAATGAACAGCAGCGGGCTTACCCCGACGGTGTTCACATAATTACAGGAGACTTTAATAAGGCGAACTTGAAGACTGTACTCCCGAAATTCTATCAACATGTTAAGTGTTTTACTAGAGGGGCGAACACTCTGGATCATGTTTACTCCAATATTAAGCATGCATATAGCGCCATACCTCTCCCCCACCTCGGCCAATCAGACCATCTCTCCCTCCTGCTCTCCCCTGCCTACACCCCCCTCAGACGCAGTGTCAAGACCACTATAAAGACTGTTACCACCTGGCCTGATGATGCATTCTCCAAACTACAGGACTGCTTCGAACAGACAGACTGGGATTTGTTTGAACATCAAGAGCTAGAAACATTAACAGGAACGGTACTGGACTATATCAAGTTCTGTATCGGAAATGTGACTGTGGACAAAAACATTCGGGTTTTCCAAAACCAGAAACCATGGATGACCAAACAGGTCCGCACACTCCTCAAAGCCCGCGACGCTGCCTTCAGGTCTGGTAATAGAGCTCTGTACAGAGCCGCTCGTGCCAACCTGAAAGGTGGTATTAAGGAAGCTAAGGCGGTCTGTAAGAGGAGCATAGAGTCCCACCTGTCCAGCAAAAATAAACGGGAGGTGTGGCAGGGCATACAAAACATCACGAACTACAGAGGCCATGATGCGACAACAGGAGACCTGAGTGTGATGCTGGCAGAAGAGCTAAACTGCTTCTTTGCTCGCTTTGAAACATCACAACAACAGCAGTCATCTGCTCCAGCCTCACCTCCACCCTCATCTACATCTGGCTCCCGTACCAGTCCAGCCCTGCCTCCATCCCCTCCTGGTTCCTGCATCACTCTACTTACTGTGAGGGAACACGATGTTAGACGGATGTTTCTGGCAGTGAACCCCAGGAAAGCTGCTGGCCCAGACGGTGTACCTGGTAAGGTGCTCAGATCGTGTGCCCACCAGCTTGCCCACATCTTTACCAGAATCTTCAATCTCTCCCTGGCCCAAGCAGTCATCCCGGCCTGCCTAAAATCAGCCACAATCATCCCAGTGCCAAAGAAGTCGCCCACTAGCCTAAATGATTATTGTCCTGTGGCCCTCACTCCAGTTATCATGAAGTGCTTTGAGAGATTGGTTCTTCAGCACATCAAGGACTACCTCCCCCCAGACTTCGATCCTTATCAGTTTGCATATCGCGCAAACAGATCCACAGAGGATGCTATCGCCGTAGCTGTCCACTACGTGTTGAGACATCTAGAGCAGCAACAGAGCTACGTCCGGATGCTTTTTGTGGATTAAAGTTCGGCTTTTAATACAATCATTCCGGACGTTCTCATCAACAAATTGGTCACTCTTGGCCTCCCCCCCTCACATGTGCCTGGATAAAGGACTTTCTCACCAACCAGTCTCAGACAGTAAGATTCGGACCCCACCTCTCCTCCACTCGCACGTTGAGCACAGGTTCTCCACAGGGCTGTGTGCTGAGCCCCCTCCTGTACTGTCTCTACACATACGACTGTAGTCCAGTCCACAACAATAATCTTATCATCAAGTTTGCTGACGACACCACAGTGGTCGGACTCATCTCAAAAGGAGATGAGGTAGCCTACAGAGAGGAAGTCCTAAACTTGGCAGCCTGGTGTTCAAAGAACAATCTGGCTCTAAACACCAAGAAAACCAAGGAACTCATTGTAGACTTCAGGAAGCACAACACTGAGCTGGCCCCCCTTTTCATTAGTTGTGAGTGTGTGGAGAGGGTCCACACCTTCCGGTTTCTTGGCGTCCTTATCTCTGCAGACATCTCCTGGATGGACAACATCACAGCGGTTATTAAGAAGGCTCAAACGCGACTACACTTCCTGAGGGTTCTCAGGAAGTACAATCTGGACCCCAATCTGCTGCTGATCTTCTACCGCTCGTCTGTCGAGAGCCTGCTGACATACTGTATCACGGTGTGGTACGGTAGCTGCACCGCAGCAGACAGGGAGAGGCTTCAGAGAGTAGTAAGAGCAGCACAGAAGATCATTGGCTGCCCTCTCCCCTCCCTGATGGATATTTACACCTCCCGTTGCCTCAGCAGAGGAAAAACCATCATTAAGGACAGCTCTCACCCTGGCTTTGATCTGTTCAATCTGTTGCCCTCAGGGAGACGTTACAGGTGCATCAAAACAAGGACTAATAGATTTAAGAATAGTTTTTTCCCAAAAGCTATTACCATTCTAAACACATACATGTACTGAGTTCACAGCATATGTATATAGTGTCTAAAAACTGTGCATTTCATAGTACCTCCCCCATCCGCCCCAATATCTTGTTTATTTATCTTGTTTATTTATCTTGTTTATTTATCTTGTTTATTTATCTTGTTTATTTATCTGTTTATTTACCTTATTTATCTTGTTTATTCTTCTTGTTTATTTAATGTACATGTTGGCACGGAACAAAAAAAGGAGTGGCTCTTAATTTCATTGTACATGTGTATAGTGACAATAAATGGCATTCATTCATTCATAAATCTGCACTTGCATCCTGCTCGAATCCCGTGTCATGACATGCGTCTTTGCACGTTAATGCTGTACAGAAAATTATTCACCAACGTTGAAAAATAAATATAATTTTACTATTGCTTCTTTGTTATCTCATAATTTTGTCTACAGGAGAGATTACACAAGTTTGCTAATTAAAAAACTCAGTTACAATAATGGGCTTATTCTAAATAACATCAACTTTATAAATATCACAATAAAAGCACAAGTTAATATTTTTCTTATGAAAACTTGTTTGCCCTTGGACCATATATGTTAATGCACACAATTAACAGATGAGATGTGTGGGTGTTGGGGAGATTTGATTTATTTCAGTAAAGTTAAAATTATTTACAATAGCAATATTTAGCCATATCATCAGAAGAACTAAACAGAAAAAAAGATTATTAATGAAAGAATATTTATTAATGCAGAGCTCGGTTGGAATATATGCAGAGTTATAATTAATTTAATGCACCTCCTAAACCCACAGACAATAAATAAATTAATAGATTTATGGAGGAATTAAGATAAAACCTGCTTATAAGTTCTGTAATGTTTCTGTCTGTAGTGTGATGACATCACCTAATAAACTGTAAATAAAATACAGAATAAACACACCAAAAACCCAGACCCAGAACACGTCACAAAACTCATGACGTTTCCCTTGGAATAAAGAATGCTATGTTTATACACCAGACACACAGCGATTAAAGAACATGATACTACGCATAGTCGTCCTAGAGACTGTGTTTGTATAGAGAGTGAAATGACCCACAGCGATCAGAGTGTTATTATAGATGGATAATATCGTGAAAAATAAACAGTAAGCAAAACAAAAACAAACAAAAAAAAATGTCAGAAACCTCTCCCCAAATATCCAGATCAACACCGTATTGAATAATATATAATATCAAACAGAATAAAGCTCTTATATAATATAATACAGTACTGTAAATATTTATTATATTGATGGTGGGAATTAGATTTGTTACAGAAACTTAAATTAAATCTAATATAAAATCAACATTTAGGCACATCATCAAAAAGAGGCTATTTATGAAAGAATATTGATTAATGCAGAGTCTGTCTGGAATATTCGCAGAGTTATAATTAATTTAATGCACCTCCTAAACCACGGGTAAAACAGAGCATAAATAACAGGATTAATGGTGGAATTAAGATAAAGCACAATCACAAGTTTCTGAAATGTTTCTGTCTGTACTTCAATAACATCACCTAATAAACTGTAAATAAAATACGGAAGTAAACACATCAGAAACACAGACACTAAAATGCCCAGGACTTTAGCTGCTTTTCTCTCAGATTTCATCGAGTGTGAGGTGATTTTCTGTGTTTTAGGCCGTGTGTGATTATTAAGCTCTCTGATAGCAGTGGCATGTTTCTTAGCAATCACAAACACTCGAGTATACAATATGATTATGACAGAGAGTGGAAATATACATGAAAATATAAGGTCAATTACGTACAAAACCTCATTCAGATAGAGTAAACACTCTCCAGGACATATTACAAAACCCATGAAGTTTCCATTGCAATATAAGAGTGCTGAGAAATAGGCCAGCACCACACACCAGACAAATACAATTACAATACCAGTGATCCTCACAGACACTCTGTTCATGTAGAGAAAGGGGTTTGAGAGAGCCAAATACCGATCCACAGCGATCAGAGCGATATTATAAATGGAGAGGTTTATGAGGAAACCACTAATTAACCAAAAACTGATGCAGAAATCTCTCCCAAAAATCCAGCATGACTCGATTGTCCAGATTAACATCGGCGGCATTACTAAAGCACCAACGTGGAAATCCGACACAGCCAGAGAGAACACGAGCATGTTTGTCGGTGTGTGAAGCTGCTTGAAGTGAAGAACAGAGATGATGACGAGCATATTTCCACACAGTGTTAGAAGAACCACAGCAGCTGAACACACGTACAGTAAGATATAAACTGCAGGAGATCCAGATCTCTCTGGACAGGAGAAATGCTCACAGAGATCAGACTGGTTAAACTCCGTCAGGTTCATTCTGTCATACTGCCACAGAAATACATCCTATATTACATGCTAACATTGTAAATCTGTACCTGCAACAAGTCACAATCAAATGACTTATGGCTCAAACGGGTCTGGTGTTTTTATAGTTTATAAATTACTCACACCCCCTGAGTTTGAGTGGCAGCATGTGAATACATATGATGTCATGCTGTGTTGGAACAAAAGGCCTAATACTGACTAGTGAGTAGTTAACAAAACATTTCACAATAAACCATAATGCCTTATTCGCTGTGCGTCCCTGTCGCTTCATGGCTTTGTCCCAAATAACGTTCTCCAGCTACAGTAAAGAAACGTGATATTTAGACACACTATATGACACGGTATGATTATCATAAATATGAACAGTTGACAGGATATAATCTCAACACTATTTAGTATAGTAGAATAGTTATTTGAGCATCACAGGCCATCTGTAATGATAAAGAAATTCTAACACTGCTTGTGTACTAAATGGATACAGTGGTAGCTCAGTGGTTAAGATGCTGGACGACTGATCAGAAGTTTGTTAGTTCAACTACCAGCACTGCCAATCTACCACTGCTAGGCCTTTCAGAGAGACACTTAACCCTCAACTGCTCAGTTGTATGAATGAGATAAATGTAAGTCAGTCTGGATGAGGGCATCTGCTGTAAATGTAGTCAAGCTTAATTCTTCTTTTCGTTGCTTACCCTAGCACGGACAAAGTGCAAGTAGGGGTGTGTCATTCAAAATCTGCAAGGACACATGGCCATCCAGGTAACAGTCTGTTTCAGAAGGTATCAACAGGCAGGTACTTCCAAACCCAAGTCCCCAAGAAAACTTGCCACAACAACAGCTTCTTCCTGTGTGCTATCAGCCTCATCAAACAAGGCCAATGATGTTTTCTGGATTCTCGAATCATACTTATTTAAGCCATGCGGTTCATCACCTAATTTATTAATCCTAGATTTAATAGCTACAACAATAATAGCTGTACTACAGTAACTAGAGCAATACCAACGCCTGCACTGAATGCACAATACATACTATTTGAACACTACCTCAAAGAATGTACCTACATATTGATTTTCACTCATAAAATCTGATCGGTCTCCACAGCTGTATGATCACTTGTGGCACTGTTCAGTGTGTAAATGTCCATTTATTGTATTTTAGATGTCTACAGCACCAATCACAAGAGAAGAGTTCTGTGATCTGAATGTTTTTGCATGTCTGATCAGATAATGTATTTGAGTAAAAGAAGTGTGTTCTCATACTGATTGTTATAAATGGTGTGAGCAGAGCAGGACTGTTTTTGTCATGTCTTCGGGTTAATTCAACTTTACCTGTTCGCCACTAGACGGCACCCCAGTCTGAGATGTTTTTGAGCTGCCGAGATTAAATGAAGAAACTGTGTTGGTCTCAGCCATCCTGGCATTGTGTGTGTTCCAAAACTGAGAATATACATAAATCAGTGTTATAAAAAGGATACAAAATCCAGCTAATAATCGTTAGCATATTTGCACAAAAATAACAGTTTTGTCTCAGTGCTCTGTTTATTTTTTATTTTTTGGTTGGATAAGGTCAAAGCCTTTTCCACTATAAATGAGAGGCTGTCATTTCTGCATGCCTTAAAATACCTTCTGTCATTCATCACTATAGTGTGGTGACTTTTTAAGGGAACAGAGGCCTGTTCCATGAAGCTAGTTGAACAAACACAGGGTTATGGGATTAGTTTCGAGTTGACAAAACCAAACCAATCCAATCAGACTTTACTGCTACCATGACACTGATTATCAACATACTCTGTCAACTCAAGATTTGATCCTCAAGCTCTGATTAGTCCACGAGCGTGTGCACAGAAACGCCTGACGTCGGCACAGAACAGGCAATAGCTTTCAACATGGGAAAAGAGCATGTGTGCGTACTTCCGGTTGAAAATGTTTACTTTTATAGGCTCACGGTGAGAATAAATGGATTGAAAATTTAAACCCCGACATCTTTCATGTAATTTCATTTAATATAAATGTAAATTGTTTTAAGTAAATGTTTCTCTGTGAAGTTCTCTTTTTCTTACAGTTTTCTCTGAGGAGTTGAATTCGTTGCACCACGTATATGTCACTTTGCTCACAGCTGATTGGTCCAAGTTGGGTTTACTGCTCTGGGTAAAAGAAGAGCCACTTACATGATAGCCAATACCCAGGGTTGGCACAAACTAAACTGAAACTTACCTGCCTAGCTACCTAAACCAGCTTCCTGGTACAGACCCCAGGTCATTTAAGCCGGCTTCAATGCATATGGTCCCATTGTGGGATCTAGCCATAGTTCTAGATTCACTCTCAGCATCACCCTTTGAACCCTTGGAGGTTTTAACCCTCTGTCCTTAAAATAAATCTGTTCTGATACTCTTCCTGACATCTAGTAAGGAAGTGAACAAGCTTCAAGTATTATTGCTGTACCTCTTCTGTACACACTTTTTCTTGGGTCACACCAAGGGTACATTGCTGCCTAACCACGCTTTCCTTCCTAAAGCCAGTGACTTGTCTTACAGTTTCATTGTTTTGGAGTTGAAGAAGAAAAAACAGTCTAAAATCATGTAATTTGTGGACTTTTGGCTGAGCATGTGAGTGAGAAGGCACGTGTGGAGTGAGCTCCCGAGCATTTTTAATTGTGCTTTTCAGGCAACCTAATTCTTTTCTAAGGCATTTGGTGCGTTCTTTTTCAATTACGCGATTTACAATTATAACCAGAAAGGACTTATGGCTTCTGAAAGACTACGGAAACCTAAAGCTTCACCGAACATGACGAGTCATGGCGACAAGCTACCGTTTGACCTGGAAAACCTCTGCACCATTTTAATTGCAGAGCTAACATCTACCATCGCAGTACAGGTGAAAGCAGCTATTGACTCAGCTCTGGCCCCAGTTGTTGCGTCTTTTGAGAGTTTTAAATCGGGCATTGAATCACAAGGACGACGTATTGACGAGCTTGACCAGCACCTGAACGATTACAGTGACCGCATTGTAGCACTGGAACAGACGGTGCTAACGCTAAATTCGGCTAACAAACAACTCACCGATAAAGTGGAGGACCTGGAGTCCCGTTCACGGCGCTGCAATCTCCGGGTCATCGGTATTCCGGAACGAGAAGAAGGGAGCGGTCCGGTAATGTTTATGTCAAAATTTTTCCAGGATGTCCTCGGATCGGAAATCTTTCCAACCACACCATTGCTGGACGGAGCGCACCGTATTGGCCCCGGAGGAGCGAGATAATCAAAGGCCCAGATTGATGATTGTGCGGTTTCACTACTTTCACGACAGAGAAAAAGTTGTTTGACGCAGGAATTGGAATCAACTTTTCCATCAGGGCCGTAAGGTCTTCATCTTTCCTGACTTCAACTCCAGCGTCGCTAAGAGGAGGGTGGCCTTCGCTGCGGTGAGAAACAGCTTGCGTGAGAGAAATGTGCGGTTTTCTCTCAGACACCCTGCTCGCCTTCGGATAGACCTCAGTGATGAGAGGCTGCAATTCGACTGCCCCAAAAAGCACAACTATGGTTTAATGAACGGTATCCTCCATCTTAAGCTGTCTACATGACAGTTACCCAATTTATTAATACCTGTAATGTGACTGTAAAACTACTCGGGTGTGGGCAACTATATCAGTTCCATTTAAATCTATAGGTTGCCTGAGATACATGATAATTGTGGCACCTTTTATGCTCGGGAGTGACTTCACACAACAAGAATAGGTATGGTTTACAATTACTGGATGTTCCAGTGTTGTGGGGTTCTGCCTCCATTGTTTGGGAATGGAGAGAAGTTAACTGATGTTCAGAGTAGGGTGGGGGAGGGTGGGGGAGGGTGGGGTGGGAGGCGGGGAGAGATGCTGTGTTGTTGTTGTGGTTTTTTTTTTCCCCTATTGATATCAACCTCTCTGTACTCCATTCTGTATTAATCTAAATTGATGGAAAATACCTGAAGCTCGATCAGTTTCCTAAGTTGTGATGTGAAAGGTCTGAATGGTCCCATTAAAAGATCCAGAGTTTTGACACATTTATAACTACAAAAACCTGATGTTGCATTTCTTCAGGAAACTCATCTCTGTCTCAGGGATCAATGCAGACTCCAAGCTCGCTGGACATCGCATATATTCCACTCCAATTTTGATTCCAGGTCCAGGGGAGTTTCTATTCTTATAACTAAGACTGTGCCCTTTTCTTTTGATAAAGTTATTTCTGATGTAAATTGTAGATATGTGATTGTGGAAGGGAAAATTTCACAAACGCTAGTAGTTTTGGTGTATGTAAATGCCCCGAATTTTGATAACACTCCTTTTGCTCAGAATTTGTTGTCAAAAATTCCTGCTTTGAACACGCATCTCTTGATATTTGGGGGAGATTTAAACTGTGTTATTGACCCAGTTTTGGACAAATCTAGCGCTGTTGCAAAGGCTCCCCCTGCAATGGCAAAGGTGTTCTCTGAGT
The DNA here is from genome assembly GCF_023375685.1 of Ictalurus furcatus. Lineage (NCBI taxonomy): Eukaryota > Metazoa > Chordata > Actinopteri > Siluriformes > Ictaluridae > Ictalurus > Ictalurus furcatus. The sequence goes on from NC_071256.1 coordinate 755,560, forward strand.
TTGTGGTTCAGAATGGTTACATAGATCCGTGGAGGTATTTTAACCCCACAGAGAGAAAATATTCTTTTTTTTTCCTCACAGACGTAAATCTTTTTCTCGCATTGATTACTTTTTTATTAATAACTCTCTAATTTCTCTGGTTGTAAACTTTGAATATCTACCAATTGTTATTTCAGACCACGCTCCTTTAAGTCTTGACATTCATCTACTTTCGCATCGTGCCTTTCGTCCACCATGGAGGCTTAATTCTCTACTTTTATCCGATTCAGCATTTTGCAAGTATATTTCTACTTCGATGGATGATTTTCTTCTTACTAATCAAACTGATTCAATATCTTACTCTTTACTTTGGGAAACACTAAAGGCCTTCTTAAGGGGACAGATAATCTCTTATTCTGCTCATGCCAATAAGAAACGTAAGGATAAAATCATGTAATTTGTCACGTATTCCACGTAATGAAGGTTAGGACGGATGCATATGCAGATAAGAGTTTATTTAGAGAGAGTCAGGCAGATAAATCCAAATTTATCAATAATATGATATGAGACAATAGCATGGTCGAAGTAACAGGCAATGGGCTACGCGATCAACAAACAAGCATAAACGAGGCAAGGCGTGAGCAGAACCTGGTTGGTCGTGTCAACAGACTCAGGCGTGGGCATAACTCGGTTGGTCGTGACGTTGGTTTCAGGCATGAGGACATGGTTGTCCGTGTCATCAGAATCGGGCTGGAGCATAACTTGGTTAGTCGTGATGTTGGTTTCAGGTGTGAGCAGAACCTGGTTGGTCGTGAAGTCAGCTTCAGGCGTGACCAGAACCTGTTTGGTCGTGACATTGGCTTCAGGTGTGAGTAGAACCTGGTTGGTCGTGACATTGGTTTCAGGCATGAGGAGAACTTGGTTGGTCGTGTGAACAGACTCAGACATGAGCAGAACTTGGTTGGTTGTGTCAGGAGAATCTGGCGTAATCAGAACTTGGTTGTTTTTGACGTTGGTTCAGGCGTGAGCAGAACCTGGTTGGTCGTGACATCCACTTCAGGCGTGAGCAGAACTTGATTGGCCGTGTCAGCAGACTTGGGCGTGAGCAGAATGTGGTTGGTTGTGTTAGGAGAATCTGATGTGAGCATAACTTGGTTGGTCGTGATGTCGGTTTAAAGCGTGAGAAAAACCTGGTTGGCCGTGTCATGAGAGTCAGGCGTGAGTAGAACTTGGTTGGCCATGTCAGCAGACTTGGGCCTGAGCAGAACCTGGTTGGTCGTGATGTCAGTTTCACGCATGAGGAGATCTTGGTTGGTCGTGTCTACAGACTTTGGCGTGAGCATAACTTTGTTGGTTGTGACGTCAGTTTCAGGAGTGAGCAGAACCTGGTTGGTTGTGATGTCGGTTTCAGGCATGAGGACTTGGTTGTCCATGTCAGCAGACTCAAGCATGAGCAGAACTTGGTTGTTTATGATGTCGGCTTCAGGCTGCAACTTGGCGTGGAAGGTCACATTGTCGATCTCAGACAGGAACTTGGCTTGAGAGGTCGTCTTTTCGACCTCAGACAGGAACTTGGCTTGAGAGGTCGTCTCTTTGACCTCAGACAGGAACACGGCTTGCGAGGCTGTCTCTTCGACCTCGGACAGGAACATGGCTTGAGGCATTGTCTCTTTGACCTCAGACAGGAACATGGCGTGGGAGGTCACCTCATTGACCTCGTATGGGACCTCGTGTCTTGGGACGTCGCCTTGTCCACCTTGGATGTGAATGTGGTGTGGGAGATCACCTTGTCGACCTCAGACAGGAGTGTGGCTTTGGAGGTTGCCTTGTCGACCTCGGACATGAACTTGGCTGGAGAGGTCGTTGCTTCGACCTCCAACAGGAACATGGCTTGGGAGGTCACCTAATTGACCTCTAGCAGGAACTTGACTTTATGCTGGTGCTCTGGAGATGAGACAACCTTGCGAGTCTCACGCTGGAACTCTGGGGATAAGATCGCCTCATGGGTCATTTTGAAGCTTTTCAGGTGAGACCACCTCGTGCGTCTCCTGCTGGAGCTCTGGGGAAGAGGTCGCCACGTTGACCTCCGGCTGGAGCTCAGCTGCTGACATCACATAGTGGTCTTAGGCAGGAGCTTTGGGGAGGAGGTCACCCAGTTTGCCTGCTTATAATATGTGGTGAACGGCAAGTCAGGTTTATCAATGAGGCAGGCCATCCCAAAACAGTCATCTGGTTTGGGGGAGTACTCTGGACTACCAAACTTCTTAATTAATAGTCCCACAAACTGAGTTACATTGTGCAGACCCTTGGATTCTGTACGGTTCAGATGCTTCACCCACAGGCGGGCTTGTCCAACGAGCCTGGAGAGTATGAACCCTAGCCACTGCCTCTGGTTAGGCCTGGAGTGCGCCAGGCTCAAAAAATGCAATTGGCACTCAAAGAGAAAATACTCAGGGTAGCCAAGAATTCCATCATATGGCACTGGGGGATCCGTGGCTATCCATTGAGGAAGCTTAATAGAGTTCAGTCTCGGTATGGTGTTCCTTACTACCTTGGCATGATGTCTTCTCCATCTTCCTGCTGCATCCATGTTTGGGTGTAGTATTCTGTGACGTATTCCACACTGTAGGTGGAATGTAGGTTGGCTTTTTAAGGGCACATGTCATTTAAGCCAACCTCAAAGCATTTGGGCCCATCGTAGAATCTAGCTATAGTTATAGATTAACTCTCACCATCACATTTTGAACCCTTGGAGGTTTTAACCCTCTGTCGTTAAAATAAATCTGTTCTGATACTCATCCTGACATCTATTAAGCAAGTGAGCAATCTTCATGTGTTATCTATGTACCCCTATTGTACATACTTTATCTTGGGTCACACCAAAATTACAATGCTGCCTAACCACACTTTCCTTCATCAAGCCAGAGACTCGTCTTACACATGCAATTGTAAATAATTCCATTATTCACTATAGAATTAAAATTGAAAAAAATCTATTCAGAAGCTATTTAAATCTTTTGTAATGGACTGTATCTAAATGAGTCCATACTGATGTTGAGTCTTTGGCTTTTTTTCTGCTTTTTTTCCTAATTCATAAATTTTTATCATTTTTTAAGTAATGATTTAAAAACATTTTTTTATAAGTAATATTTATTATTTAAATTAAGTCACAGGGGTTTTTCCCCCATTCATATGTCTCATGTCACATGCACAGTGTAATCATAATATGAAAGTTTTAAGGCTTAATAAAATGTAAACTGTATTTGTAATGCAGTGTCAGAAAATACGAGAATTCGCTCAGCACTCATCTGACTTTAAAATGGCTTAATATGCCTAAATATCTGTAGAACACTGTAGATTTGATTTACAAAGATCAGATGTCTTCACATGTGAATGGAGCAAATAAAATTATTCATTACCAATTAAAGAAAATGACAGGACACACAGTCCTCCAAGAGATTGTATTTATGTAGAGAAACGGGATTGAGAGTGTGAAATACTGACCCACAGCAATCAGAGTGTTTTTATAGATGGATAATATTGTGAAACAGTAAGCAACCGGAAAACCACAGAACTACCTCTCCCCAAATTTCCAGATCAACAATATATTAAATTATATATATATATATATATATATATATATATATATATATATATATATATATATATATACACATACACATATATAGCGATATTATAGATGGAGAGGCTCGGTAGAATATAAGAAATCATAAAAAAACTGATGCAGTACCGCTTATCAAAAATCCAACATGACTCAACGGCCCAGATTAACGTTGGCGGCATCGCTAAAGCACCAACAAGGAAATCCGACACTGCCAGAGAGAGCATGAGCATGTTTGTCGGTGTGTGAAGCTGCTTGAAGTGAAGAACAGAGATGATAATGAGAAGATTTCCACACACTGTTAGAAGAACCACAGCAGCTGAACACACGTACAGTAAGATATAAACTGCAGGAGATCCAGATCTCTCTGGACAGGAGAAATGCTCACAGAGATCAGACTGGTTAAACTCCGTCAGGTTCATGAGGTCATGCATTTTAAAAAAAAGTCTGTTACATTATGGTGAAATGAATTATAGTTCAGGCAACTCAGATGTTTTTATAAGTTAGAAATTAAGCGCGCCCCCCAAGTTTGATTGACAGCTCAATGAATATGATGTCATGCCTTGGGGAAACAAAAGGCCACAGAAGGCATTAAGCACAGAAAAAAACACCTAGTATTACGTGATTCTTCAGTTTACAAGGAAGAAAACATTAACGGAAACCAAGGAATAAAAAACACATGAAGACCACAAAAACTGCTTGAGCTTAGAAATGTTGCAGTGTGGATAAAGAGAAAATGTGATGAATGTTGTAAATGCCGTTTTGTAATAAATAATAACGTGCTGATGAATGTCTGATCTCAAACTGCATCAGAAACAGTATTTAATACACTATTGTTCTCATGATAATCATGATAATTTTATTCTACATATACAGTCATGTGAAAAAATAAGTACACCCCATGGAAATTGTTGGCTTTTTGTACATATTTGGACGAGCAAACATTTGATCCTCTTTGAAACAGTGCCTATTAATAAAGGTGATACGCTCTGCCAATATGACACATAAAATTTATATTTTGTAGTAATTTTCACAATTTAAATATTTAAATACCCCTCTCATATCTAGTGTCTTGTGTTCCCTTTGTTATTTCTGTAAGGCCTTCAGAAAAAAAGGTTGTGGCTGCCTATGAGTCTGGCAAGATCTCATAGGCAGCCACAAGATCTCCATCTGGCAAAAGATCTCCAAATTATTTGAAATATATCATTCCACTGTAAGGAACATCATCTACAAATGGTGCAGATTTCAGACGACTGTCAATAAGTCCAGGACTGACCGTCCCAGCAAATTCAGCCCAAGAGCAGACCGTCTGATGCAAGAAGAAGTCTCCAAGAACCCCAAAATATCATCACAGGATCTACTAGTAAGTCTTGCAACTGTTGGGGTTAAAGTGCATGCTTCTACAATCAGAAAGAGATTGCACAGATTTGACCTGCATGGGAGGCGTGTCAGGAAAAAACCTTTTGCAAGACTACAGTTTGTTAATAAGCATAGAGGCAAAGACCAGGCCTTTTGGAATAATGTGCTCTGGACAGACGAATCAAAGATAGAGTTGTTCGGCCACAGTAACAGCAGACATGTTTACTGCGACCAAAGACAGTTTTTCAGGAGAAGCACCTCATACCAACTGTGAAGCACGGTGGTGGAAATGTTATGGTTTAGGGTTGCTTCTCTGCCTCAGGGACTGGACAGCGTGCATTCATTGATTCAACTATAAATTCTGCATCATATCAAAGAGTGCCTGAAGATAATGTGAGGCCATCTGTCTGAAAGTTGAACCGAAAGTGGACCTTTCAACAGGATAATGATCCTAAACACATGAATAAATCCACCAAGGAACGGCTCAATAAGAAGAAATGGAGGGTTATGGAATGGCCTAGTTAAAGGCCGGATTTGAATCCCATTAAAATGTGAAAGGATGTGAAATGGGCAGAACATGCAAGAACACATTTAAACATCTTGCAACTGAAAGAATATTGCATGGAAGAGTGGTCAAAAATTCCAGCAAGCCTGGTGGACAATTATACAAAATGCCTACAAGACGTTATTTCTGCTAAAGGGGGCAATACTAGCTTCTGAGACTTACTTTTTCCATAGAATAATATCGCATCTATTGATATTTCTGTTAAATAAATGATTGATAAAGCTAATTTTCCTTTTGTTTTTGTTCAAGTATATCAACTTCATGAGTAGGCGCCGTTTAAAGATGATCAAATGTTTGCTTGTCCAAATGCATCAAAAAAGCCAACAATTTCCATGGGGTGTACTTATTTTTTCACATGACTGTAATTGTGCCAAGGCATCTGTGGTTACAGCCAGGCATCTATTGTTATGTCCAGGCATACAGAGTTATTCTAAAGGGTTGTGTCAAGGTATCTCTTGTTACACCAATGAATCTAGTGTTATGCCTTGTTTCTCTCATTTTCTTGTTTCAAAGGTTATTTGGAAATGCACCTGAAGGACAAAATGAACAAATGTAAATTACAGGGACAATAAAGAAAACAAAAAATGTAAAAATCATGGGATTTTGTTGGTAAAAATAAGCGACATCTCAAATTGATTGGAAAATTTGTCCTGTTTGTCAAAGTTTGCATACCTGCAATTGTATATTCCAAGTTTTCTGCTCTCCAAAGTTTTACATAGAACCATTTTTTGGGAAAAAATTCAATGTTAAGTGAATATTATGTGTGAGGGGGTTGGGGATGATACAACAGGATGTGCAGCCAATGTATATAAACCTATAGATGTGTATAAATATACAGATATAAACATTTCATGTTTACATAGTGTTTAATGTTGTAATGTGTATTAAAATGCCTAAACAATTTGTTTGTAAACAGCTTTTTAATTTTTTTTAAAATGAGGACCTATAATTTTGTACTCACAAGTACAAAACACATTCATGAAAGAATATTGATTAAAGCAGAGTCTGTCTGGAATATTCGCAGAGTTATAATTAATTTAATGCACCTCCTAAACCACGGGTAAAACAGAGCATAAATAACAGGATTAATGGTGGAATTAAGATAAAGCACTATCGCAAGTTTCTGAAATGTTTCTGTCTGTAGTTCAATAACGTCGCCTAATACACTGTAAATAAAATACGGAAGTAAACACATCAGAAACACAGACACTAAAATGCCCAGGACTTTAGCTGCTTTTCTCTCAGATTTCATCGAGTGTGAGGTGATTTTCTGTGTTTTAGGCCGTGTGTGATTATTAAGCTCTCTGATAGCAGTGGCATGTTTCTTAGCAATCACAAACACTAGAGTATACAATATGATTATGATGGAACATGGAAATATAAACGCAATTACAAGGTCAACTGCGAATAAAACTTCATTCAGAAAAAGATAACACTCTCCAGGACACATTACAAAACTCGTGAAGCTTCCATTGAAATAATAAAATGCTGTGTTATACACCAGACACACACACCAATTAGAAGAAACCACAATGCACATAGTCCTACTAGAGATTGTGTTTGTGTAGAGAAACGGGTTTGAGAGAGCCAGATACCGATCCACAGCGATCAGACCAACATTATAGATGGACAGGCTTGTTAGAAAATAAGAGGTCATCAAAAAACTGATACAGTAACCTCTAGCAAAAATCCAGCATGACTCAATCTTCCAGATTAACATTGGAAGCATTGCTAAAGCTCCAACAAGGAAATCCGACACAGCCAGAGAGAGCACGAGCATGTTTGTCGGTGTGTGAAGCTGCTTGAAGTGAAGAACAGAGATGATGATGAGAAGATTTCCACACACTGTTAGAAGAACCACAGCAGCTGAACACACATACAGTAAGATATAAACTGCAGGAGATCCAGATCTCTCTGGACAGGAGAAATGCTCACAGAGATCAGACTGGTTAAACTCCGTCAGGTTCATGAGGTCATGCATTTTAAAAAAAAGTCTCTGTTACATTATGGTGAAATGAATTATAGTTCAGGCAACTCAGATATTTTTATAGTTTAGAAATTAAGCACGCCCCCCCAAGTTTGATTGACAGCTTAATGAATATGATGTCATGCCTTGGGGAAACAAAAGACCACAGAAGGCATTAAGCACAGAAAAAACCTCACTGTTCAGTTCACTGCAACTCAACCTGTTCTATCTCCCAATGCAGCAATTAGTAAAGCATTGACAGAAGACTTTATTGTCACTGCATACACATTAACAGCACCTTTGGCTTCACTCTACTGACACACTCAGTAATCCTGGGGTTATCAATGAAAGCCCATTACCTTCTGCTGTCCAGTGCAAAAGGCAAACACAATTAATGGCTTTGTTGATGAAGCTGGTGCTTGTGATGTACAATGGATATAAAAAGTCTACACACCCCTATTAAAGCAGCAGGTTTTTTTTTTTTTAAACAGAGATAAATCATATCAGAACTTTTCCACCTTTAAGGTAAAAACTACAACCAGTACAATGCCACTGAACACCAAACTGACACATTTCAGAGAAAAAATATTTAAAAAATAAAATAAATTAGAGTAACCTAATTGTATAAGTTCACACGCCCCTGAACTAATAATTAGTTGAAGCACTCTTTGATTTTATCACACCACTCAGTCTGTTTGGATAAGAGTCTATCAGCTTGGCACGTCTTGACTTGGGAATGTTTTCCTATCAAATTGTGAGGGCATCTTGTGTGCCCAGCCCACTTCAGGTCACCAAACAGATTAGTTTAGTTGGATTCAGGTCTGGGCTCTGGCTAGATCATTCAAAATCACTCATCTTCTTTTGGTTAAACCGTTCCGTTGTTCATTCAGATGTGTGCTTTGGGTCGTTGTCGTGCTGAAAGGTGACACCTGAAGATTTTGCACTAAAATCAGCTGGTATAAGGAGCTATTCATGATTCCCTCCACCTTGATAAAACCTGCAGTTCTGGCTGAATAAAAGCAGCCCTAAAGCACGATACTGACACCACCATGCTTCACTACGAGTATGGTTCGTTTGTTGATGTGCTTTTTTGCACCAAACATAACTTTTGGAATTATGGAATTATTATACCTTTTGGAATTGATCTCATCAGATCTTAACACATTTTGCCACAAGTTTTGAGGTTAATTAGTTGGGGTTGGATGTTTTTTTTGTGAGAAAGGGCTCTCATCTAGCCATCCTACCCCACAGCCCATTCTTTTCTCAATTTTAGAGGACCATCCTGTTCTTGGTAAAGTCACTGTGGTGCTCCATTTTCCACACTTGCTGATGATGGCGTTCACTGTATTCCATGGTACATCTAATGTTTTGGAAATGTTTTCATACCCCTCTCCTGATCGATTCCATCTGACAGTGAGACCTTGTACAGGCTCCGTGAGCTCTTTGCAGACCAGGGCTTCAGTAGTCAGATGAAACCAAGATGTGAAGAAAAGCCTACAGAAACAGCTGGTCTTTATTTGGGGTTAATCAGAATAATTTTCCTTGATGACAGCTGTGTCACAATTACTTTTGAATATGAGATTGAATGTGATTGGTTCATTCTGAACACAACCACACCCCCAATTAGAAAAGGACGTGCAAACTTATGCAACAAGGTTAATTTACATTTTTATTTTTTCCTATTTTTCATTAAAATGTTTCTGATTGTTTTACACTTAATTTTTACACGTTGTATTTTCACACTGAGGGTGGAATAAATTCTGACATGATTGATCTTGGTTTAAAAAATAAAAGTAAAACTTGCCATTTTATCAGGGGTGTGTAGACTTATATATTTCATATATCAGTTATATCCACTGTAAAAACCAATCAGTTCATAATAAAGGATTTTTTTTTGTTCTTCTGGTACTTTAGTGCTAGATCTGCATAGAGTTATGGTATTTTAACTTTGATATTTATAAGTAGGTAATGGCTGATTACTTGACCTTTGACATCTCCTCAAGTCATTTATTTGTTTTAGTGCTTGATCATGTTGGCTGATCAAAACACTTCCCCAAGTTATGTGTCTCCTATAGCTAAGTTAAATTCTGTGACTGTCCTATATTTTCAAGCGATTGTACAAGAAACCATGCATATTAGCTCACTGTCTGTACAGGCAATATCTCAGGAAACCTATATAGAGAGATCCAGTCAGAGCTGATCAAGAGAAAGTAGGCCAATCAGATTACTTGCTGGATAGGCCAAGCCCATAGCATAAACATACACTTGTACACATATAATCAATCAATTAATGTGTTAATTAATTAATTAACTAATGAATGAATTAATCATGTGATTAATTAATTATATGTGTACACATGTATGTTTATGCTGTGGGTTTTTGTTGATGTGTATGTTTATGCTGTGCCTATTTAGATGACATTATTATTTATAGTAATGATTGGCAGCAGCATATTCAGCACCTGAGGGCTTGTCCTGAGATGGCTGAGATGGACAGGACTCAAAGCAAACCCAAAGCAAAAAGTGTGCGATTGGGCTGGTGGAAGCACTGTACGGTATCTGGGCTTTCACTTGGGCCATGGGCAGGTGTGTCCCCAAATTAATAAGACAGCAGTGATTGCGGCCTGCCTGGGACCAAGACCAAAAAGGAGGTGAGACAGTTCCTGGGTCTGACTGGCTATTATCATAGGTTTGTGTCTAATTATTTGAATGTCACCATCCCACTGACTGATCTTACTAAAAAGGGATGGAGCCATGCCAATAGGCACAGACTGGCATTGCACCTGATCACCACCCTTTGTTTTGCAGGTGGGAAGTCTACAAGATGTGTCTACCGCACTATTTTGGGTTGAACCCGACCAGGTTATACGAGTGGCCCAATTATCCATTGTTGCGTGTAGATACAGCTTGTGTAACTGTGTACCCAGCAGGAAAAACTTAGCCTTCTTGTACCTTTTGCAGGTTGTTTAGGATCACACTTTGTCTCACCTTAGATCTGTTCACTAAGGGTGTCCTTACTGGGATGATTAAGCTCCAGGTGACATGGCCTGAGGTTCATGAAAGTAATCCAGCCCATTTTCCATGACATGGTCTCTGTCATCAAAAAGCATGAGGGATGTCTGTAGAATGCACACATGAATTTAGTTTAGCTGTTAGAAGTTAGGATTAGAACTTAGATATTGTTAGAAGTTAGGTTAGCTAACCTTAGAGGTTATCACTTTTTGCTATTTCTAATAAACATATTATTGTTTCATCACAGAGGAATAAATTCCCTTCAGTTTGAACATGAGTGTTAACTCATGACGTGACCTACATCACATAAGACAGTCTGAATGGCTGTTGTGTCACTTCTTATTCACTTATCATTTTCATAAAGGTTATAATTCTTGACCCATGACAGATTAAATCTCAATACAATGGATTTCCCACCCAGTGATGTGTGATTGTTTTCATCCTGACTTCTACCACTTCAGGAAGCTTTGAGCATTACCAGTGTACCCCTTCTGTACACACTTTATCTTGGTTAATATCAAGGTTATATTGCTGCCTAGCCATGCTTTCATTGCTTAAGTTAGTGATTTATCTTACACTTTCACTGTTTTGGAGTTGAGAGCTTTTCCTCACCCTTCTTTCCCTGAGATACTGTTCATGCAAACCTGTGTGTTTTGAGTGTTTACACAAATGGAATGAAATCTTTCAAGAACAGCAGTTCGCTTTTGGAGTCGTAGGCTGTTTCTCACATGAAGATAATATAGTTTAAAATCAAATGCTTGTTACAGTTTTTATAAGTTGCTCTAACACACTCCCTGGTGAAAAATTCCCTAATAAAATGTTTACTATAGCAATAGTGAACACTTTATCAATAATATACTTCATGTAAAAAGTACCCAAGGTTATCTGTGATTATGCTACTTAGAAGCCTGTATATGAATTTAATCTGTACACAACTGTAGAGTTTCCTGTGAAGATCTCATGGCAGTTTACAATGCTGAGTACTGCTGATGATGTATGTTTTTGTACAGTGCATGACCTAAAAATATTACTATATACCTAGCCTGGCCTAGCACCCTCATTTTATCAGTGTGCCGGACTAGCTTACCTTTTCCAAAACATTCTGATGGTGATGCAATGGCTAGTTTTACCCCATTCATACCTCCTCATTGTATTGTAAGGTCATGCTCATATTACAGCCATTGTATGAAAGTCTTAATACCATGCAAACTGCATTAACTGTTGAGTCATTCACTCAACATCCTCATCTGCACTTTAAAATGCCTCGATATACCTCGAAATCTGGACAAGACTGTACAGTAGATGTGCCAATTTACAGAGATTAGATGTGTCTGTGTATCTGAATGCATGTTGTACAATAAATATATATTCGTATTGAAAATAAATATATTTCTACTATCACTTCTTTATTATCTTATGAAGGTGTCATACAGCAGAAGATACATGTTAAGGGAGGAAAAAAAGTAAATTACAAAACTGTAATTTAGAATAGAGGTGCACATTTTTAACAACAAATGTTTAAAAAACAACCAACATAAAAGCACAACTTTTTTTTTGCAACCTGTTTGTATTTGGCACTGGTTGGTTTGTAGTATTACTGACGTTTTTCTCATAGTGTGTATTTGTATTTTTAATGTTTTAATTCTTATTTTTTATTGCTACAGAAGTTTAAAATGTGTATCGTATAATAGGAATATTTGGGCATATATTATTTGGGATCATCAGAAGGCTATTTATGAAAGAACATTGATTAATGAAGAGTCTGTCTGGAATATTCGCAGAGTTATAATTGATTTAATGCACCTCCTAAACCACGAGTAAAACAGAGCATAAATAAACGGATTAACGGTGGAGTTAAGACAAAACATTATCAGGAGAATCAGAGAGGTTTCAATACATACTTCAATAAAATCACCTAATAAATTGTAAACAAAATATGGAAGTAAAAACACCATAAACACAAACACTAAAATGGCGAGGACTTTAGCCGCTTTTCTCTCAGATTTCATCGAGTGATTATTAAGCTCTCTGATAGCAGTGGCATGTTTCTTAGCAATCACAAACACTCGAGTATACAATATGATTATGATAGAACATGGAAATATAAAAACTACTACAATGTCAGTTATGAACCATATTTCACTGACAGAGAAAAAACACTCTCCAGGACACATTATAAGATTCATGAAGGTTCCACTGAAATAACAGAATGCTATCACATATGCCAGACACACACACCAGTTTGTAAAAATCAGAATGCACGTAGTCCTCCAAGTGATTTTGTTTGCGTAGAAAAACGGGTTTGAGAGAGCCAAATACCGATCCACAGAGATCAGAGCGATAGTATAGAAGGATAAGGTCCAGAGAAAACCATTAAGCAACCAGAAACTGATGCAGAAACCTCTTCCCAAAATCCAGCATGACTCGATCGTCCAGATCAACACTGCTGGCATCGACAAAGCACCGGTTAGGAAATCCAACACAGCCAGAGAGAGCACGTGCAGGTTGGTCGGAGTGTGAAGCTTCTTGAAGTGAAGAACAGAGATGATGACGAGAAGATTTCCACACACTGTCAGAAGAACCACAACAGCTGAACACACGTACAGTAAGATATAATCTGCAGGAGAGCCAGATCTCTCCGGACAGGAGAAATTCTCACAGCGATCAGACTGGTTAAAATCCATCAGGTTCACGAAAACAGAATTCTCTAAAATCTACAGAGTTTAAAGAAATACATCATATATTGGATGCTACTACTGTAAAACAGTAACTGAAAAAAAAAAGGTCATAATCAAATGACTTATAGCTCAGACAGCTCTTGTATGGTGCTTTTATAGTATAGAAATTGATTACGCCCCACTAATTTGAATGATAAATATGATGTCATGCCTACTAGTTACTGGTTAGAGAATTAAACATTTTAATATGCAAATCTGTGTGTAGCAACGCCTAAAGTAAGTGAGACGACGGGCCTGCGACCCGCACACAAAGGGGACAAAAGGTCTCAAAATAGTCTCAATTGTTTGTGCTGGTTTGTGCTGTAAAAAATTTCGATTGTGCTGCATCGGTTTTGTGTTCTCCTCGTTGTGAACACACTTTTAGTGGTGCAAGCCTGGATTTGTTACGGTTGAATATCACCCTCAAGTCAGATAATAAAGATCTACCTGTATTCAGAGGGGATGGTTCAGATAAATGTGACATTCAGGAGTGGGTTGGTATGATGAGTGTATATTTGAGGAAAAGACATTTCCAGGTCACTGAACAGTCAGATTAGCCGTCTCATGGGCAGGGCTAGAGATGTTGTAAAAGTGTCTGTACGCAGTAACCCTACTCTAGACCATGCTAACCACCCTGAAATTGTCTTTAGCATACGCAAGCAGCATTTCAGTGAGATATCTTGTTCTTGTATGCCGCTCGCAGATTTATTGTTCTCGCACCAGTTCTCCAGGCTCTTAATCTCCTCTAGGTAGGCCTTCTTGTCATTGTCAGAGATCAGGCCCACCACAACACTGCCGTCAGCAATGGTGTTAGAGTTGGAAATGGCCACACAGTAATAATTGTATAACGAGTACAGTTGGGGGCTCAGGACACAACTTTGGGGGGCTCCAATGCTGAGGGTGAGGGTGGGTGAGACATGTCTTCCCACCCGTACTGCTTGTGGTCTGTCTGTCAGGAAGTTGGAGATCCACTGACACTGGGACGGGCTAAGTCCCAGGTCCTTCAACTTGGTGGTGAGTTTGGAGGAAATTATAGTGTTAAATAATGAACAAACAGCATTTTAATATAATTTCCCTTCCTGATGTCCAGATGGTTCAGGGCTGTGTGTAGGAGGTGCGTGATGGCATCCTTGGTAGAGTAATTGGGAAGGTATTCGAAGTGTAATGGGTCCAGGGTGTCGGGTAATGAAGAGGTGTTAACTCTCTTGAAACCTTCCTCAAGTACTGTCACAGGTGAAGTAGTTATTACCAATTCATAGTTTCACAGTCTTCATTATGGAGTCTGTAAATGTTTATTGTTTTATTTAGGACAGTATTTCCCAATCCTGGTCCTGGAGTCCCCCAACACTATATTTTGGATTTTTTTCTTGCCTAGTGCAACAAACTGGTTTTATAGAGTCTTTACTAATTATCTAGCATTTTAATCAGGTATGATTGAAATATGAATTATTGGGGTACACCATTACCATGATAGACAATTTTTTTCTTATTTATTGCTGTACTGATGAGTGTAGTCATTGAAGAATAAGCTTCTGAAGCTGGATGTTTAAACTAGCCAATTGTTAAAATAAAGGTGGCTGTTCTCTATGCACGTCAAACTGCACTGTTATGAACACAATTTGGACTCCAGTGTTGCCATAGTTCTGTTATCGCTGCTTGATTTGTTTAGACTAAAAACTGTTCAAACTGCAGCTTTATGGCCATAGCATGTACTTTTACTGCCATGGCAGTGAGCCTGACAGTTTTTCCCCCTTTCCCAATATTTTATGTCATTATTTTAGAACTGGAGTTATAGATTTGTTTGAACTCAAGCTACACTATTTTAGTCTGACAAATTCTTTCCCAATTTTGTTGAATTGTTATTGATTTAAGATGGAAGAGAGTGAATTTGTTTGTAAAATGTGTAATCCATGTAATGGCAAAAATGTGTGAGACTTTCATCTTCAATGGTTGTGTCAATTTCTGCCTTGGCCGTGATATGACAGAGGCCCCAACCCACAAAGACACCCCCCCCCCCCCCCTGCACGCCATGAGTTTAGGATATTTTGGATGAGGTAGGCGGGTTGCCCATCGATCTCAAGTGGAACAGGAGGGGTTCTGAAGGGCACATCCGTGACTAGAGGTCTCGTGATGACGGGCTTGAGTCGTGACACGTGCGGCGACGGTCAGCCTTGAGCTTGTAGGTGCGTGCAGTTTGTTCCAGCCACTGATGTGTGCTGGCCAAAACCTGTTTGCTCCTCTGGAACCACTGGTCAACTGCTGGTGATTCAGTGGGGTTTGCATTCCAGGGGAACGGGGGAGGCTGATAGCCTAGCACACATTTTAACAGTGTGAGCCCCGTGGCTGAGTGAAGTGGCAAAGTCTGTGCGTATTCGGCCCAGGGGAGGAATCTGCTCCAGTCCTCGGGGCTTGAGGCACAGAATGTCCTGAGGAACCAGCAAATCTCCTGGTTCACTCGTTCCACTTGGTCATTAGTTTTTTGGGTGGTAGCCAGAGGTGAGATTGACAGTGATCCCCATCTTCTCCATGAAGCAGTACCACACCCTGGCCGTGAATTGAGGTCACCAATCAGTGACTATTTCCTCTTGGATGCCGAAGTACCTGAACACATGCTGAAAGAGTACTTTGGCTGTTGTGAAGGCGGTGGGGAGGACGTGTAGTGGAATGAGCCTTACAGACTTAGAAAATCAGTCCACCGTCACCAGAATGGTCATGTTTCCCTGGGATTCTGGTAGGTCTGTGACAAAGTCAATGGAGATGTGGGACCAGGGGCATTCCGGTACGGGCAGAGGATTGAGCTTGCCGGCCGGTAGTGTCCGTGGAACTTTACATTGGGTGCACGATGAGCATGAAGACACTACTCGGTGTACCTCCCTTGCCATATTAGGCCACCAGTACTTATCCCACAACAGAGGATAGGTGCAGTGTGCACCTGGGTGACCCATGGCAACAGCTGTGTGGGCTCAGACAATGAGTTCCTGTCGGTACCGCATGGGGGCATGCTGCTGGAACCTGTGACCTGGGGATGCTTGCTAAGGTTTGATCCAACTCCCACACCAGGGCACTGACAATACAAGTTGGGGGAATAATGAATTCTTCGTGGTTCCGCCGAACCTCAGTGCTGTCCAGACAAGAGCGGGTGTCCGCTTTAGTGTTCTTGGACCCGGGTCTGTACGACAGGGTGAATTGGAGCCTTGCGAAGAATAGTGACCAGCGGGCTTGAGGAGGTGATAAAACCTTGGTGGTACATAGGTACCCTAGGTTCTTGTGATCTGTGAATATGATGAGAGGACGTGTTTCTCCCTCCAGCCAATGTCACCATTCCTCGAGGGCTAGCTTTACGGCCAAGAGTTCTCTATACATCATAATTTCGCTCTGCTGGTGACAGTTTCTGGGAAAAGCAGGACACAGGATGAAGCTTGGGCCTCTCTCCGAAGCATTGTGAGAGGACGGCTCCTACGTCAGTCTCGGACGCATCGACCTCCACCACAAAAGGCTTGTACGGGTCTGGGTGTTTGATGATTTGAGCGGTTATGAATGCATCCTTGAGTTGCTCTAGTAATGCTTGGGCAGCTGGATTCCAGGACAAGCATTTGGGCTTTCCTCTCAGCAGTGACGTCAACAGGTGCACTATGGAGCTGAAACCCCTGATGAAAAGCCAGTAAAAATTTGCAAAGCTCAGGAATCTCTGTAGCTCCTTCACAGTTACTGGAGTGAGCCATTCTACCACTGCCTGCACTTTACCTTGGTCCTTAGTGACCCCCTCAGGGCTGATGATGTACCCTAAAAACGATATGATGTCTTTGTGGAATTCACACTTTTCCGCTTTGACGTAAACGTGGTGCTTGAGTAATCTTTGCAGTACTTGCTGGACATGGTGGACATGTTCCTCCTGAGAACTGGAATAGATCAGGATGTCATCAATGTAAGTGATAATGGTACGTCTCACCATGTCCGTTAGAACTTAATTTATCAGGCACTGAAAGACTGAGGGGGCACTAGAGAGCCCATATTGCATTACCAGATATTCACAGTGGCCTGAGGTGGTACTGAACCCCGTGTTCTACTCATCTCCCTCTCTGATCCGGACCAGGTTGTATGCACTGCAGAGATCCAGATTAGTGAAGATGGTGGCAGCTCTGAGTTGTTCGAGGGCGACTGGAACTAATGGAAGAGGGTAGAGATACTTGATACACTGATCGATTCATGGCCTGAGCCCTCCTCCTTTGCTGTCCACAAAGAAAATTCCTGCTGAAACAGGGGATGTAGATGGTCTTATGCAGCCTTGCTGCAATGCCTCCTGAATATACTCATCCATAGCTCTCTGCTCAGTCTGTGAAAATGGATACACCCTTCCTCGGGGTGGCATAGATTCTGGAAGCAGATCTATGGCACAGTCGTAGGGTCGATGAGGAGGTAATCCGCTAGCCTTTTCCTTGCATGACCCTGAGGTCATGATATTCGGGTGGAATGTGAACTGCTTTTGATGGAGGTGGCTGCTAGTGAGATCACTGGTGTCTGGAGGCAATGTGCTAAGCAATGGGTGGACCAGTGCGTGATCTCCTTACTGGTCCATGAAATACCTGGGTTGTGTTGTTCCAGCCAGGGGAGGCCTAGAATCACCGGATGTCTGGCGGGCACTGTGACATAAAACACTATGATCTCCTGATGGAGCACGCTGGTCTGGAGGGTGAGTGGCTCTGTACAGTGGGAGATGAACCTCTTCCCAACAGGGGCTCCATCAATGGCCTGGATCTTACGTGGTTGAATTAGTGGATGAACAGGGATGTTGTACTTCTGTACTCCTGAGTCAATCAGCACTTCTAAAATACAAGACGACCCTGAGTATTCAACTACGACAGGTAGCACAAATGCAGGTTGAGATACAATCTGGGTTGACGGACCCAAATTCACCCCTGGCTGATGTGGTTTAGCTGTCCCGCTATCTCCTAGGTCGCGACGCTGCTTGAGAGGGCACTGTCTGATGAGGTGCCTCTCCTCACCGCAGTAGAAGCAACACAACTCGGGACACCGCCTCTCTCTCTCCTCCTCGTTGAGTCACGCACGCCCCAGCTGCATCGGCTCAGTGGGGGTGCCTTGCACAACAACAGCAGCTTTGCTGCGTACTGTGAGGCAGCTCTGTAGCAGGTGATCTAGGCGGATAGCCAGGTCAATGAGTGAGTCGAGGGTGAGTTGGTCATCGTGGCAGGCCAGCTCTGCAGGCCAGATCTCTGGCATACTTCTCCGGTGTCGGTATGGGAGGAAACTGTGCAGGCGTCTGTGTAGCGACCGGCGTGGTCTGAATCAGCCTATTTACCTGCGCAGTCAGGTAGGCTAGCTGCTGGTTCTGGTCCCTTATCATTCTCCTGTGGCCATCAATGGCTTGACGCCACTCCGGGTTACCCGTGGCTTCCATAGGAAGGCGAAGTAATCTGTGGTGTACCGCAGGTGGAAATGGAAGCAGTTGCAGGTAACAGACTCGAAGCAATACATTTCAAAGGAGAAGGCAAAGTTCATGGTCATGAAAACAGGAAGGGGTTAGGTGGTCAGGCAAACAAACAAAACAAGGCAAGGCAGAAATCGAGGTCGGGGACGAAAATATCGTCAAAAGTCACTTTGTCAAAACACGAAAATAAAGCTTGGATAATGGCAGAGAGCAAGTCTACTGAACATTTACTTCGCAAAGTCTGTTTGCTTCCAAAGTCTCCTTTATGCTGTGGTGGCATTGTGTGTGTGATTTGATGCAGGTGTGTGTGGTTAGAACTCTGGGGAAGGTGAGCGCATGTGTGTGTGGGAAGTGTAGTCCTCAGCGGCCATGTCTGTAGTTAGTGTTGCCTCCTGGGAAACCGAGTCGTGGTTTGGCCATGATATGACAGATACCCCCCCACCAAAGGGCTCACTCCAGGAGCAGAGTCCTTTCTGGGTCTCCCCCAGGGTCGGGGTCCTGGAAGTTCAGGGTGTGATGCGTGAAAAGTCTTTACATTGCTGCGGGTCCAGGATGTCTTGTGCCAGCACCCAGCACTGTTCCTCTGGCCCATATCCCTCCCACTCAATCAAATACTCCAGCTTACCCCTCCTGCGTAGTGAGTTTAGGATATTTTTGATGAGGTGTGAGAAATGTGTGAGACTTTCATCATTAACGGTTGTGACCATTTGGTTCGTCTTACTGAAGATTTATTGAGATTCAATGTCTTGATTTTACTCAGTGGTATTCAATCAATTATAGCATTCACTCAGGTTGGATTGATGCACATCCATGGTATTTAGTGGAAAAGGTCCGCCTTACAAAGAATATCATGTTCTGGACACTTGCATTTTTGCACTAAGAAAACATTATATTTTTAGTCAGATAAACTTAAAAATGAAACCTTGTTGTACATGGATAGACATGTAGAAACAATATTTTTTGTGAGTTTGTTTAACTTAACATATAATGTTCATTGTACATACACTTCAACTTTAATTGTTAAGTTTGTACAACTAATTGCCCTAAAATTTGAGGACACTCAAAAAAGCCCTGAAGTGGGTTGCCTTAATTTATTAAAGTTTTCTCAACTATTAATTAATTAATTAATTAATTTTTTTTTTATTATTATTTTTTTACAGTGTATTCATTGTATAAGAATAGTGCTTCATGACATTGTAATGATTGGAAAATGTTCTATCATTTTAATTTAAGGGCATCAAAATCATTCATAACATCGGCATATATGCTTCTTAAGTTCATAAAAGTTTTATAAATGGGAAGGACCTGCAGAGGCATCGTATTCCTACAGAAATTAAATAAACAGTTAATAATAAAAAGGTAAGCTGACATATATTTATTTCAACACATCCCAAAGCTCATATGTGCTCATATGTTATCTAACTGTCTATCAGTCATGAGAGGCCTTTTGTCCTAATCTGTGATATTGCATAAAACCATAATCTCACCTGACAAGATTTGACAAAGATATTTTTTATAAATTGTTTAATGCTGCTTAATAATAGATTTGTGTAATTTTTGTCAGTGTTTTATGAACTGGAGCCCTTTTCTCTCCCCTCATATATAGCATAAAACCTGCAGTGTCACCTGACGAGTTTTGACATAAGCCTTTCACAAAGCCTCTAACATTGTTTGATAAAAGCTTAATATAATGCTTATGAATGTGTTCATATGTTCACGTGTAGGTATCCTTAATAACATAAAGTGTTACCAAACAATTATTAATGCAGAGTTCAGTGGGAATATTTATAACAGCAAAATAATATATAATATAACAGCAATATAATATATAATATAACAGCAATATTTAGGCAAATTATGAGGGAGTATGAAAAGGGGCTTTTCATGAAAGCACATTGATTATTGCATTGTTATTATAGATGAATAATATTGTGAAAAATAAACAGTACACACACAAAAAAACACACAGAAACTTCTCCCCAAATCTTCAGAATATTGTGCATTGTGTTTTTTTTAATATATATATATACACACACACACACACACACAAAATTATGTCCTTATATTACATAATATAATAGAGTACAGTACATATTTACACTTAACTTCACTTAACTAACCCCTATATGTTTTATTATATTGATCTTGGAAATTGGATTCGTTATAGAAGCTTAAATTATATCGAATATAAATGCCATATTCAGGCACATCATCAAAAGGAGTAAAAAAAAATGCTATTTATGAAAGAGTACTGATGAATGAGGAGTCAGTTTGGAATATTCGCAGAGTTATAATTAATTTAATGCACCTCCTAAACCACGGGTAAAACAGAGCATAAATAACAGGATTAATGTTGGAGTTCCTTTCAGTTTGAACATGAGTGTTAACTCATGACGTGACCTACATCACATAAGACAGTCTGAATGGCTGTTGTGTCACTTCTTATTCACTTATCATTTTCATAAAGGTTATAATTCTTGACCCATGACAGATTAAATCTCAATACAATGGATTTCCCACCCAGTGATGTGTGATTGTTTTCATCCTGACTTCTACCACTTCAGGAAGCTTTGAGCATTACCAGTGTACCCCTTCTGTACACACTTTATCTTGGTTAATATCAAGGTTATATTGCTGCCTAACCATGTTTTCATTGCTTAAGTTAGTGATTTATCTTACACTTTCACTGTTTTGGAGTTGAGAGCTTTTCCTCACCCTTCTTTCCCTGAGATACTGTTCATGCAAACCTATGTGTTTTGAGTGTTTACACAAATGGAATGAAATCTTTCAAGAACAGCAGTTCGCTTTTGGAGTCGTAGGCTGTTTCTCACATGAAGATAATATAGTTTAAAATCAAATGCTTGTTACAGTTTTTATAAGTTGCTCTAACACACTCCCTGGTGAAAAATTCCCTAATAAAATGTTTACTATAGCAATAGTGAACACTTTATCAATAATATACTTCATGTAAAAAGTACCCAAGGTTATCTGTGATTATGCTACTTAGAAGCCTGTATATGAATTTAATCTGTACACAACTGTAGAGTTTCCTGTGAAGATTTCATGGCAGTTTACAATGCTGAGTACTGCTGATGATGTATGTTTTTGCACAGTGCATGACCTAAAAATATTACTATATACCTAGCCTGGCCTAGCACCCTCACTTTATCAGTGTGCCGGACTAGCTTACCTTTTCCAAAACATTCTGATGGTGATGCAATGGCTAGTTTTACCCCATTCATACCTCCTCATTGTATTGTAAGGTCATGCTCATATTACAGCCATTGTATGAAAGCCTTAATACCATGCAAACTGCATTAACTGTTGAGTCATTCACTCAACATCCTCATCTGCACTTTAAAATGCCTCGATATACCTCGAAATCTGGACAAGACTGTACAGTAGATGTGCCAATTTACAGAGATTAGATGTGTCTGTGTATCTGAATGCATATTGTACAATAAATATATATTCGTATTGAAAATAAATATATTTCTACTATCACTTCTTTATTATCTTATGGAGGTGTCATACAGCAGAAGATACATATTAAGGGAGGAAAAAAAAAGTAAATTACAAAACTGTAATTTAGAATAGAGGTGCACATTTTTAACAACAAATGTTTAAAAAACAACCAACATAAAAGCACAAATTTTTTTTTTTTGTGCAACCTGTTTGTATTTGGCACTGGTTGGTTTGTAGTATTACTAACGTTTTTCTCATAGTGTGTATTTATATTTTTAATGTTTTAATTCTTATTTTTTATTGCTACAGAAGTTTAAAATGTGTATCGTATAATAGGAATATTTGGGCATATATTATTTGGGATCATCAGAAGGCTATTTATGAAAGAACATTGATTAATGAAGAGTCTGTCTGGAATATTCGCAGAGATATAATTGATTTAATGCACCTCCTAAACCACGAGTAAAACAGAGCATAAATAAACGGGTTAACGGTGGAGTTAAGACAAAACAGTATCATGAGAATCAGAGAGGTTTCAATACATACTTCAATAAAATCACTTAATAAATTGTAAACAAAATATGGAAGTAAAAACACCATAAACACAAACACTAAAATGGCGAGGACTTTAGCCGCTTTTCTCTCAGATTTCATCGAGTGATTATTAAGCTCTCTGATAGCAGTGGCATGTTTCTTAGCAATCACAAACACTCGAGTATACAATATGATTATGATAGAACATGGAAATATAAAAACTACTACAATGTCAGTTATGAACCATATTTCACTGATAGAGAGAAAACACTCTCCAGGACACATTACAAGATTCATCAAGGTTCCACTGAAATAACAGAATGCTATCACATATGCCAAACACACACACCAGTTAGTATAAACCAGAATGCACGTAGTCCTCCAAGTGATTTTGTTTGCGTAGAAAAACGGGTTTGAGAGAGCCAAATACCGATCCACAGAGATCAGAGCGATAGTATAGAAGGATAAGATACAGAAGAAACCATTAAGCAACCAGAAACTGATGCAGAAACCTCTTCCCAAAATCCAGCATGACTCGATCGTCCAGATCAACACTGCTGGCATCGCCAAAGCACCGGTGAGGAAATCCAATACAGCCAGAGAGAGCACGTGCAGGTTGGTCGGAGTGTGAAGCTTCTTGAAGTGAAGAACAGAGATGATGACGAGAAGATTTCCACACACTGTCAGAAGAACCACAACAGCTGAACACACGTACAATAAGATATAAACTGCAGGAGAGCCAGATCTCTCCGGACAGGAGAAATTCTCACAGCGATCAGACTGGTTAAAATCCATCAGGTTCACGAAAACAGAATTTTCTAAAATCTACAGAGTTTAAAGAAATACATCATATATTGGATGCTACTACTGTAAAACAGTAACTGGAAAAAAAAAAGGTCATAACCAAATGACTTATGGCTCAAACAGCTCTTGTATGGTGCTTTTATAGTATAGAAATTGATTACGCCCCATTAATTTGAATGATAAATATGATGTCATGCCTACTAGTTACTGGTTAGAGAATTAAACGTTTTAATATGCAAATCTGTGTGTAGCAACGCCTAAAGTAAGTGAGACGACGGGCCTGCGACCCGCACACAAAGGGGACAAAAGGTCTCAAAATAGTCTCAATTGTTTGTGCTGGTTTGTGCTGTAAAAAATTTCGATTGTGCTGCATCGGTTTTGTGTTCTCCTCGTTGTGAACACACTTTTAGTGGTGCAAGCCTGGATTTGTCACAGTTGAATATCACCCTCAAGTCAGATAATAAAGATCTACCTGTATTCAGAGGGGGTGGTTCAGATAAATGTGACATTCAGGAGTGGGTTGGTATGATGAGTGTATATTTGAGGAAAAGACATTTCCAGGTCACTGAACTGACAGATTAGCCGTCTCGTGGGCAGGGCTAGAGATGTTGTAAAAGTGTCTGTACGCAGTAACCCTACTCTAGACCATGCTAACCATCCCAAAATTGTCTTTAGCATACACAAGCAGCATTTCAGTGAGATATCTTGGTCTTGTATGCCGCTCGCAGATTTTTGTTCTCGCACCAGTTCTCCAGGCTCTTAATCTCCTCTAGGTAGGCCTTCTTGTCGTTGTCAGAGATCAGGCCCACCACAACACTGCCGTCAGCAATGGTGTTAGAGTTGGAAATGGCCACACAGTAATAACTATATAACGAGTACAGTTGGGGGCTCAGGACACAACTTTGGGGGGCTCCAGTGCTGAGGGTGAGGGTGGGTGAGACATGTCTGCCCACCCGTACTGCTTGTGGTCTGTCTGTCAGGAAGTTGGAGATCCACTGACACTGGGACGGGCTAAGTCCCAGGTCCTTCAACTTGGTGGTGAGTTTGGAGTAAATTATAGTGTTAAATAATGAACAAACAGCATTTTAATATAATTTCCCTTCCTGATGTCCAGATGGTTCAGGGCTGTGTGTAGGAGGTGCGTGATGGCATCCTTGGTAGAGTAATTGGGAAGGTATTCGAAGTGTAATGGGTCCAGGGTGTCGGGTAATGAAGAGGTGTTAACTCTCTTGAAACCTTCCTCAAGTACTGTCATAGGTGAAGTAGTTATTACCAATTCATAGTTTCACAGTCTTCATTATGGAGTCTGTAAATGTTTATTGTTTTATTTAGGACAGTATTTCCCAATCCTGGTCCTGGAGTCCCCCAACACTATATTTTGGATTTTTTTCTTGCCTAGTGCAACAAACTGGTTTTATAGAGTCTTTACTAATTATCTAGCATTTTAATCAGGTATGATTGAAATGCGAATTATTGGGGTACACCATTACCATGATAGACAATTTTTTTTCTTATTTATTGCTGTACTGATGAGTGTAGTCATTGAAGAATAAACTTCTGAAGCTGGATGTTTAAACTAGCCAATTGTTAAAATAAAGGTGGCTGTTCTCTATGCACGTCAAACTGCACTGTTATGAACACAATTTGGACTCCAGTGTTGCCATAGTTCTGTTATCGCTGCTTGATTTGTTTAGACTAAAAACTGTTCAAACTGCAGCTTTATGGCCATAGCATGTACTTTTACTGCCATGGCAGTGAGCCTGACAGTTTTTCCCCCTTTCCCAATATTTTATGCCATTATTTTAGAACTGGAGTTATAGATTTGTTTGAACTCAAGCTACACTTTTTTAGTCTGACAAATTCTTTCCCAATTTTGTTGAATTGTTATTGATTTAAGATGGAAGAGAATGAATTTGTTTGTAAAATGTGTAATCCATGTCATGGCAAAAATGTGTGAGACTTTCATCTTCAATGGTTGTGTCAATTTCTGCCTTGGCCGTGATATGACAGAGGCCCCAACCCACAAAGACCCCCCCCCCGCCCCCCGCACGCCATGAGTTTAGGATATTTTAGATGAGGTAGGCGGGTTGCCCATCGATCTCAAGTGGGACAGGAGGGGTTCTGAAGGGCACATCCGTGACTAGAGGTCTCGTGATGACGGGCTTGAGTCGTGACACTTGGAAGGACGGAGCTATGCGACTGTTGAGGTAATTCCAAACGGTAGGTGACCGATGTGTGCTGGCCCAACCCTGTTTGCTCCTCTGGAACCACTGGTCAACTGCTGGTGATTCAGTGGGGTTTGCATTCCAGGGGAACGGGGGAGGCTGATAGCCTAGCACACATTTTAACAGTGTGAGCCCCGTGGCTGAGTGAAGTGGCAAAGTCTGTGCGTATTCGGCCCAGGGGAGGAATCTGCTCCAGTCCTCGGGGCTTGAGGCACAGAATGTCCTGAGGAACCAGCCAATCTCCTGGTTCACTCGTTCCACTTGGTCATTAGTTTTTTGGGTGGTAGCTAGAGGTGAGATTGACAGTGATCCCCATCTTCTCCATGAAGCAGTACCACACCCTGGCTGTGAATTGAGGTCACCAATCAGTGACTATTTCCTCTTGGATGCCGAAGTACCTGAACACATGCTGAAAGAGTACTTTGGCTGTTGTGAAGGCGGTGGGGAGGACGTGTAGTGGAATGAGCCTTATAGACTTAGAAAATCAGTCCACAGATACAGCACTGATTAAGACCGCTGTAATCGATTCATGGCCTGAGCCCTCCTCCTTTGCTGTCCACAAAGAAAATTCCTGCTGAAGCAGGGGATGTAGATGGTCTTATGCAGCCTTGCTGCAATGCCTCCTGAATATACTCATCCATAGCTCTCTGCTCAGTCTGTGAAAATGGATACACCCTTCCTCGGGGTGGCATAGTTTCTGGAAGCAGATCTATGGCACAGTCGTAGGGTCGATGAGGTGGTAATCCGCTAGCCTTTTCCTTGCATGACCCTGAGGTCATGATATTCGGGTGGAATGTGAATTGCTTTTGATGGAGGTGGCTGCTAGTGAGATCACTGGTGTCTGGAGGCAATGTGCTAAGCAATGGGTGGACCAGTGCGTGATCTCCTTACTGGTCCATGAAATACCTGGGTTGTGTTGTTCCAGCCAGGGGAGGCCTAGAATCACCGGATGTCTGGCGGGCACTGTGACATAAAACACTATGATCTCCTGATGGAGCACGCTGGTCTGGAGGGTGAGTGGCTCTGTACAGTGGGAGATGAACCCCTTCCCAATAGGGGCTCCATCAATGGCCCGGATCTTATTTCTGTACTCTTGAGTCAATCAGCACTTCTAAAATACAAGACGACCCTGAGTGTTCAACTACGACAGGTAGCACAAATGCAGGTTGAGATACAATCTGGGTTGACGGACCCAAATTCACCCCTGGCTGATGTGGTTTAGCTGTCCCGCTATCTCCTAGGTCGCGACGCTGCTTGAGAGGGCACTGTCTGATGAGGTGCCTCTCCTCGCCGCAGTAGAAGCAACGCAACTCGGGACACCGCCTCTCTCTCTCCTCCTCGTTGAGTCACGCACGCCACAGCTGCATCGGCTCAGTGGGGGTGCCTTGCACAACAACAGCAGCTTTGCTGCGTACTGTGAGGCAGCTCTGTAGCAGGTGATCTAGGTGGATAGCCAGGTCAATGAGTGAGTCGAGGGTGAGTTGGTCATCGTGGCAGGCCAGCTCTGCAGGCCAGATCTCTGGCATACTTCTCCGGTGTCGGTATCGGAGGAAACTGTGCAGGCGTCTATGTGTAGCGACCGGCGTGGTCTGAATCAGCCTATTTACCTGCGCAGTCAGGTAGGCTAGCTGCTGGTTCTGGTCCCTTATCATTCTCCCGTGGCCATCAATGGCTTGACGCCACTCCGGGTTACCCGTGGCTTCCATAGGAAGGCGAAGTAATCTGTGGTGTACCGCAGGTGGAAATGGAAGCAGTTGCAGGTAACAGACTCGAAGCAATACATTTCAAAGGAGAAGGCAAAGTTCATGGTCATGAAAACAGGAAGGGGTTAGGTGGTCAGGCAAACAAACAAAACAAGGCAAGGCAGAAATCGAGGTCGGGGACGAAAATATCGTCAAAAGTCACTTTGTCAAAACACGAAAATAAAGCTTGGATAATGGCAGAGAGCAAGTCTACTGAACATTTACTTCGCAAAGTCTGTTTGCTTCCAAAGTCTCCTTTATGCTGTGGTGGCATTGTGTGTGTGATTTGATGCAGGTGTGTGTGGTTAGAACTCTGGGGAAGGTGAGCGCATGTGTGTGTGGGAAGTGTAGTCCTCAGCGGCCATGTCTGTAGTTAGTGTTGCCTCCTGGGAAACCGAGTCGTGGTTTGGCCATGATATGACAGATACCCCCCCACCAAAGGGCTCACTCCAGGAGCAGAGTCCTTTCTGGGTCTCCCCCAGGGTCGGGGTCCTGGAAGTTCAGGGTGTGATGCGTGAAAAGTCTTTACATTGCTGCGGGTCCAGGATGTCTTGTGCCAGCACCCAGCGCTGTTCCTCTGGCCCATATCCCTCCCACTCAATCAAATACTCCAGCTTACCCCTCCTGCGTAGTGAGTTTAGGATATTTTTGATGAGGTGTGAGAAATGTGTGAGACTTTCATCATTAACGGTTGTGACCATTTGGTTCGTCTTACTGAAGATTTATTGAGATTCAATGTCTTGATTTTACTCAGTGGTATTCAATCAATTATAGCATTCACTCAGGTTGGATTGATGCACATCCATGGTATTTAGTGGAAAAGGTCCGCCTTACAAAGAATATCATGTTCTGGACACTTGCATTTTTGCACCAAGAAAACATTATATTTTTAGTCAGATAAACTTACAAATGAAACCTTGTTGTACATGGATAGACATGTAGAAACAATATTTTTTGTGAGTTTGTTTAACTTAACATATAATGTTCATTGTACATACACTTCAACTTTAATTGTTAAGTTTGTACAACTAATTGCCCTAAAATTTGAGGACACTCAAAAAAGCCCTGAAGTGGGTTGCCTTAATTTATTAAAGTTTTCTCAACTATTAATTAATTAATTTATTTATTATTATTATTATTTTTTTTTTTTACAGTGTATTCATTGTATAAGAATAGTGCTTCATGACATTGTAATGATTGGAAAATGTTCTATCATTTTAATTTAAGAGCATCAAAATCATTCATAACATCGGCATATATGCTTCTTAAGTTCATAAAAGTTTTATAAATGGGAAGGACCTGCAGAGGCATCGTATTCCTACAGAAATTAAATAAACAGTTAATAATAAAAAGGTAAGCTGACATATATTTATTTCAACACATCCCAAAGCTCATATGTGCTCATATGTTATCTAACTGTCTATCAGTCATGGGAGGCCTTTTGTCCTAATCTGTGATATTGCATAAAACCATAATCTCACCTGACAAGATTTGACAAAGATATTTTTTATAAATTGTTTAATGCTGCTTAATAATAGATTTGTGTAATTTTTGTCAGTGTTTTATGAACTGGAGCCCTTTTCTCTCCCCTTATATATAGCATAAAACCTGCAGTGTCACCTGACGAGTTTTGACATAAGCCTTTCACGAAGCCTCTAACATTGTTTGATAAAAGCTTAATATAATGCTTATGAATGTGTTCATATGTTCACGTGTAGGTATCCTTAATAACATAAAGTGTTACCAAACAATTATTAATGCAGAGTTCAGTGGGAATATTTATAACAGCAATATAATATATAATATAACAGCAATATTTAGGCAAATTATGAGGGAGTATGAAAAGGGGCTTTTCATGAAAGGACATTGATTATTGCATTGTTATTATAGATGAATAATATTGTGAAAAATAAACAGTACACAAAAAAAAAAAACACAGAAACTTCTCCCCAAATATTCAGAATATTGTGCACTGTGTTTATATATATATATATATATATATATATATATATATATATATATATATACACACACAAAATTATGTCCTTATATTATATAATATAATAGAGTACAGTACATATTTACACTTAACTTCACTCAACTAACCCCTATATATTTTATTATATTGATCTTGGAAATTGGATTCATTATAGAAGCTTAAATTATATCGAATATAAATGCCATATTCAGGCACATCATCAAAAGGAGTAAAAAAAAAAGCTATTTATGAAAGAATATTGATTAATGCAGAGTCTGTTTGAAATATTCGCAGAGTTATAATTAATTTAACGCACCTCCTAAACCACGGGTAAAACAGAGCATAAATAACAGGATTAATGTTGGAGTTAAGACAAAACAAGACTGAGACTTCTTGAAATGTTTCTGTCTGTAGTTCAATGACGTTACTTAATAAATTGTAAATGAAATATGGAAGTAAACACATCAGAAACACAGACACTAAAATGCCCAGGACTTTAGCTGCTTTTCTCTCAGATTTCATCGAGTGTGAGGTGATTTTCTGTGTTTTAGGCCGTGTGTGATTATTAAGCTCTCTGATAGCAGTGGCATGTTTCTTAGCAATCACAAACACTCGAGTATACAATATGATTATGATAGAAAGTGGAAATATAAATGTTATTACAAGGTCGATTACAGTCCAAACATCAGTCAGATAGAGATAACACTCCCCGGGACACATTACAAATACTGTAAAGTTTCCATTGAAATATAAGAGTGCTGAGCTATAGGCCAGCACCACACACCAGACACATACAATTACTATACCAGTGATCCTCACAGACACTCTGTTCATGTAGAGAAAGGGGTTTGAGAGAGCCAAATACCGATCCACAGCGATCAGAGCGATATTATAGATTGACACGTTTGTGAGGAAACCACAAATCAACCCAAAGATGGTGCAGAAAACTTTCCCAAAAATCCAGCATGACTCAATCGTCCAGATTAACATCGGCGGCATTACTAAAGCACCAACGAGGAAATCCGACACAGCCAGAGAGAGCACGAGCATGTTTGTTGCTGTGTGAAGCTGCTTGAAGTGAAGAACAGAGATGATGATGAGCATATTTCCACACACTGTTAGAAGAACCACAGCAGCTGAACACACATACTGTAAGATATAAACTGCAGGAGATCCAGATCTCTCTGGACAGGAGAAATGCTCACAGAGATCAGACTGGTTAAACTCCGTCAGGTTCATAAACACAGCATATCTCTAATGTCTACAGAGTTTAAAGTAAAACACTGTCATAATCAAATGACTTATGACTCAAGCAGCTCTAGTGCTTTTATAGCATAGAAATTGATCACACCCCCTCTACTTTGAGTGACAGCATGATAGATATGATGTCATGCTGTGTTGAAACAAAAGGCCTAAATTAAATATCAACAGAATGTTTCCTCCATTTCATGTGCATTTGACTGGACTGATGGGACTTGTGGGATGTCTTTGCTTTCTGTAAAGTTAAATGGAGAATGTTTTGAGTTCATTAATGAAAAATCAAATCCTTCAATGTAAGTTCAATGTAGTGAACATTTGACAAGTATATAGCAAACATCAGTTTATTATATTATTATTAGTACTGCCACAATGGAAAGGGAAAGAAGGATGAACATTTTCACCTAAAAAGGTTAAACAGGTCTACAATGTAGTGCCAATTCTAACAAGTAGTATTAATGGTGATGATAATTAGAAGATGAATAAACATGCATTTGTCCCCCTGCGCTGGTCAGTTGTCACAAGTGTTTAAACACTTCGTTTAACAGAACAGTAAAAATGTTGGCCATGTGGACCCTAGACATTGGCTTATTAAAAGATTATACAGAAAGTGCATGAAGTAACAACAATTTTTGTGAATTTTTAGATCACTTTAGTGGTTTTACTCATTTATTTATTTATTTATTTTTACAGAGCCTACTGCCAAATGTAGCTGTTAGTGACTGTTCTGCACTCAATAAGGACAGTCAGATTACACATTATCTTACACCACGGGTAAAACAGTGCATAAATAAATGGAAATAAATAAATAACTAGTTGAATTAGTGTCACGTAATTACCATAATGAAGGTTAGGACGGATGCAAGTGCAGATAAGAGCTTTTAATAAAGAGAGGCAGGCAGACAAATCCAAATCATGAGACAATAGCGAGGTCAAGAAACAGGCACTGGGTCAGGCGATCAGCAAACAGGCATAAATGAGGCAAGGCAAGAATTGAGAACGAGAAACAAGAAGCAAGATCAACGAACATGAAACAAAACGAGGAACAGGGTACAAACACTTGGTATGGTGATAACACTCAATACTTCGCAAAGTCATTGTGTTCAAACAGTCTCTTTATACTGTGGTTGTGAGTGCTGTGAATTTGCTGCAGGTGGAACTCTGCAGGTGAGACTACCTCGTGGGACTCAGGTTGGAGCTCTGGGGAGGAGGTCGTCACGTTGACCTCCGGCTCGATCTCTTGAGGTGAGACCACCTCATGGGTTTCAGGTTGGAGCTCTGGGGAGGAGGTCACCACGTTGACCTCTGGTTGGAGATCAGCAGGTGAGACCACTTTTCAGGTCTCAGGCTGGAGCTTTGGGAAGGAGGTCACCCTGTCTGCCTGCTCATAATAAGTGATGAATGGCAGGGCAAGTTTATCTGCGAGGCTGACCCCCCCAAAAGATGTTCCAGGACAGCCTTGTATTCTGCACTCCCGAACACCATCACGAATAGTTCCACAAACTGAGTTACATTCTCAAGTCCCCTGGATCCCATGGCCACAAGATGCTGTGCCCACTGTCGGGCTGGGCCAAAATGCCGGGACAACATGAACCTTAGCCATAGCTTCTCGTCGGGCTTTGGGTCTGCTAGGCTTACAAAACAGAACTGGCAGTCAACAAGAAAATATTCAGGGTAGCCAAAAAACCCATCATACAGATCTGGGAGTCCTCTAACAGTCCACTGGGGTAACTGGATTGAATCCAAAGCTGGGACACAATGAACCCGAGCCACTGCCCTTTGTACGGTTTGGGGTTCGCCAGTGTGGCGTCTTCCATCTTCCTGCTGCATCCATGGTGAGGCAAAGTATTCTGTCACGTAATTAATGTAATGAAGGTTAGAACGGATGCAAGTGCAAATAAGAGCTTTTAATAAAGAGAGGTAGGCAGACAAATCCAAAACATGGGACAATAGCACGGTCAAGAAACAGGCAATGGGTCAGGCGATCTGCAAAGAGACATAAACTAGGCAAGGCAAGAATCAAGAATGAGAAACAAGAAGCAAGATCAATGAACACGAAACAAAACTAGGAACAGGGTACAAATGCTTGGTATGGTTATAACACTCAATTCTTCACAAAGTCATTTGTTCAAACAGTATGGGTATAAAAAGAGTATCTTAGAGAAGCAGAGTCTCTCAGAAGTAAAGATGGGATGGAATCTGGATGGAAGCAGATGTTGCTTGAAAACCTGTACATGCCTTTCAGCACTGATGATGCCTTTCCAGATGTGCAAGCTGCCCATTCCATAGACACTAATGCACCCCATACCATCAGAAATGTAGGCTTTTGAATGGAGCGCTGATAAAAAGCCAGATGGTCCCTCGCGATGTCCATGGTTTCCAAAAAGACTTTCAAATTTGGATTCGTCTGACCACAGAACAGTTTTCCACTTTGCCTCAGTCCATTTTAAATTTGCTTTGGCCCAGAGAAGATGGCGGTGTTTCTGGATCATGTTCAAATATGGCTTCTTCTTTGCATGATAGAGCTTTAACCAGCGTTTGTGGATGGCACGGCAAACCATGTTCACAGACAGTGGGTTCTGGAGGTGTTTCTGAGCCCATGCAATGATTTCCATTACAGAATCATGCCTGTTTTTAATGCAGTGCCGCCTGAGTGCCCAAAAATCACGGGCATGCAATACTGATTTTCACCCTTGTCCCTTGCGCACAGAGATTTCTCCAGATTCTCAGGATCTTTTGATGATATTATGTACTGTAGATGATGAGATGTTCATAGTCTTCAAAATTTTACGTTGAGGAACATTATTCTAAAATTGTTCCACAATTTGTAGACGCAGTTTTTCTCAGATTGGTGAACCTCTACCCATTTTTACTTCTGAGAGACTCTGCTTCTCTAAGATCCTCTTTTTATGCCCAATCATCTTACTGACCTGTTCCCAAGTAACCTCTAGCTGTTTCTTTTTACTAACACTTACTTTGCCAGCCTTTTGTTGTCCACGTCCCAACTTTTTTGAGACGTTTTATTATAGATGAATAATATTGAGAAAAATAAACAGTAAACAAAGAAGTCCCACAGAAACCTCTCCCCAAATATTCAGAACATTTTATGTACACTAATGGTCAAAAGGTTTGTGGACACTCAACTGAAACATTTCTCATGGTCTCAAAAACCTTTTGATCTGAAGGTGTGTGATTAAATGTTTGGAATTGGTGTTGTAGACAAAATATAATTGTGCCTACGTATTCATTTCTTTAATTTATAAAACTAATATTTTATTTACAAAAAATATTTTTGTAAACGGATGACTTGAAACGAAATATTCCGAAAAGCAGTCGATAAGTTTCCGGCATAGGTGGAAACTCCTTTAATACTGTTTAAAAAGCATCACATAGAAATTTCTCAAGAAATCGGTTGAGAAAATGCCAAGAATACATTTATGGAAATGGGGTCTACTTTGAAGATGCTAAAATATAAAATTATTTTGATTTATTTTGGATTTTTTTATCACAACATAATTCCCATAGTTCCATTTGTGTTACTCCAGAGTTTTGAAGACTTTATATATATATATATATATAAACAACGGCAACAAAGGTGAGTACACCCTTAAGTGAAAATGTCCACATTGGGCCCAATTAGCCATTTTCCCTCCCTGGTGTCATGTGACTTGTTAGTGTTACAAGGTCTCAGGTGTGAACGGGGAGCAGGTGTGTTAAATTTGGTGTCATCGTTCTCACACTCCCTCATACTGGTCACTGGACGTTCAACATGGCACCTCATGGCAAAGAACTCTCTGAGGATCTGAAAAAAAGAAATGTTGCTCTACATAAAGATGGCCTAGGCTATAAGAAGATTGCCAAGAGCCTGACACTGAGCTGCAGCATGGTGGCCAAGACCATACAGCGGTTTAACAGGACAGATTCCACTCAGAACAGGTCTCGCCATGGTCCACCAAAGAAGTCGAGTGCACATGCTCAGCGTCATATCCAGAGGCTGTCTTTGGGAAATAGACGTATGAGTGCTGCTAGCATTGCTGCAGAGGTTGAAGGGGTGGGGGGTCAGCCTGTCAGTGCTCAGACCATACACCGCACACTGCATCAAATTGGTCTGCATGACTGTCGTCCCAGAAGGGAGCCTCTTCTAAAGATGATGCACAAGAAAGCCCGCAAACAGTTTGCTGAAGAAAAGCAGACTAAGGACATGGATTACTGGAACCATGTCCTGTGGTCTGATGAGACCAAGATAAACTTATTTGGTTCAGATGGTGTCAAGCGTGTGTGGTGGCAACCAGGTGAGGAGTACAAAGACAAGTGTGTCTTGCCTACAGTCAAGCACGATGGTGGGAGTGTCATGGTCTGGGGCTGCATGAGTGCTACCGGCACTGGGGAGCTACAGTTCATTGAGGGAACCATGAATGCCAACATGTCCTGTGACATACTGAAGCAGAGCATGATCCCCTCCCTTCAGAGACTGGGCCGCAGGGCAGTATTCCAGCATGATAACGACCCCAAACACACCTCCAAGATGACCACTGCCTTGCTAAAGAAGCTGAGGGTGAAGGTGATGGACTGGCCAAGCATGTCTCCAGACCTAAACCCTATTGAACATCTGTGGGGCATCCTCAAACGGAAGGTGGAGGAGCACAAGGTCTCTAACATCCACCAGCTCTGTGATGTCATCATGGAGGAGTGGAAGAGGACTCCAGTGGCAACCTGTGACGCTCTGGTGAACTCCATGCCCAAGAGGGTTAAGGCAGTGCTGGAAAATAATGGTGGCCACATAAAATATTGACACTTTGGGCCCAGTTTGGACATTTTCACTTAGGGGTGTACTCACTTTTGTTGCCAGCGGTTTAGACATTAATGGCTGTGTGTTGAGTTATTTTGAGGGGACAGCAAATTTACACTGTTACACAAGCTGTACACTCACTACTTTACATTGTAGCAAAGTGTCATTTCTTCAGTGTTGTCACATTAAAAGATATAATCAAATATTTACAAAAACGTGATGGGTGTACTCACTTTTGTGAGATACTGTATATATATATATATATATATATATATATATATATATATATATATATATATAATTAAATAATATAATAGAGTACAGTACATATTTACACTTAACTTCACTTAACGAACCCCTACATATTTTTTATATTGATGGTGGGAATTAGATTTGTTATAGAAGCATAATTATATCTAATATAAATGCCATATTCTGGCACATCATCAAAAAGAGTTAAAACAAATGCCATTTATGAAAGAACATTTATTAATGCAGAGTCTGTTTGAAATATTCGTAGAGTTATAATTAATTTAATGCACCTCCTAAACCACGGGTAAAACAGAGCATAAATAACAGGATTAATGGTGGAATTAAGATAAAGCACAATCACAAGTTTCTGAAATGTTTCTGTCTGTATTTCAATAACATCACCTAATAAACTGTAAATAACATATGGAAGTAAACACATCAGAAACACAGACACTAAAATGCCCAGGACTTTAGCTGCTTTTCTCTCAGATTTCATCGAGTGTGAGGTGATTTTCTGTGTTTTAGGCCGTGTGTGATTATTAAGCTCTCTGATAGCAGTGGCATGTTTCTTAGCAATCACAAACACTCGAGTATACAATATGATTATGACAGAGAGTGGAAATATAAATGAATATATAAGGTCAATTACAGTCCAAACATCATTGAAAAGGATAAAACACTCTCCAGGACACATTACAAAATTCAGAAAGTTTCCATTGTAATATAAGAGTGCTGAGCTATAGGCCAGCACCACACACCAGACACATACAATTACAATACCAGTGATCCTCACAGACACTCTGTTCATGTAGAGAAAGGGGTTTGAGAGAGCCAAATACCGATCCACAGCGATCAGAGTGATATTATAAATGGACGAGATTGTGAGGAAACAACAAATTAACCAAAAACTGATGCAGAAATCTCTCCCAAAAATCCAGCATGACTCGATCGTCCACATTAACGTTGGCGGCATTACAAAAGCACCAACAAGGAAATCCGACACCGCCAGAGAGAACACGAGCATGTTTGTCGGTGTGTGAAGCTGCTTGAAGTGAAGAACAGAGATGATGACGAGCATATTTCCACACAGTGTTAGAAGAACCACAGCAGCTGAACACACGTACAGTAAGATATAAACTGCAGGAGATCCAGATCTCTCTGGACAGGAGAAATGCTCACAGAGATCAGACTGGTTAAACTCCGTCAGGTTCATTCTGTCATACTGCCACAGAAATACATCCTATATTAGATGCTAACATTGTAAATCTGTACCTGCAACAAGTCACAATCAAATGACTTATGGCTCAAACGGGTCTGGTGTTTTTATAGTTCATAAATTACTCACACCCCCTGAGTTTGAGTGGCAGCATGTGAATACATATGATGTCATGCTGTGTTGGAACAAAAGGCCTAATACTGACTAGTGAGTAGTTAACAAAACATTTCACAGTAAACCATAATACCTTATTCGCTGTGTGTTCCTGTCTCTACATGGCTTTGTCCCAAATAAAGTTCTCCAGCTACAGTAAAGAAACGTGATATTTAGACACACTATATGACACGGTATGATTATCATAAATATGAACAGTTGACAGGATATAGTCTCAACACTATTTAGTATAGTAGAATAGTTATTTGCGCATCACAGGCCGTCTGTAATGATAAAGAAATTCTAACACTGCTTGTGTACTAAATGGATACAGTGGTAGCTCAGTGGTTAAGATGCTGGATGACTGATCAGAAGTTTGTTAGTTCAACTACCAGCACTGCCAATCTACCACTGCTAGGCCTTTCAGAGAGACACTTAACCCTCAACTGCTCAGTTGTATTAATGAGATAAATGTAAGTCAGTCTGAATGAGGGCATCTGCTGTAAATGTAGTCAAGCTTAATTCTTCTTTTCGTTGCTTACCCTAGCACGGACAAAGTGCAAGTAGGGGTGTGTCATTCAAAATCTGCAAGGACACATGGCCATCCAGGTAACAATCTGTTTCAGAAGGTATCAACAGGCAGGCACTTCCAAACACAAGTCCCCAAGAAAACTCGCCACAACAACAGCTTCTTCCTGCGTGCTATCAACATCATCAAACAAGGCCAATGATGTTTTCTGGATTCTCGAATCATACTTATTTAAGCCGTGCAGTTCATCACCTAATTTATTAATCCTAGATTTAATAGATACAACAATAATAGCTGGACTACAGTAACTAGAGCAATACCAACGCCTGCACTGAATGCACAATACATACTATTTGAACACTACCTCAAAGAATGTACCTACATATTGTTTTGCACTCATAAAATCTGATCGGTCTCCACAGCTGTATGATCACTTGTGGCACTGTTCAGTGTGTAAATGTCCATTTGTTGTATTTTAGATGTCTACAGCACCAATCACAAGAGAAGAGTTCTGTGATCTGAATGTTTTTGCATGTCTGATCAGATAATGTATTTGGGGAAAAGAAGTGTGTTCTCATACTGATTGTTATAAATGGTGTGAGCAGAGCAGGACTGTTTTTGTCATGTCGTTGGGTTAATTCAACTTTACCTGTTCGCCACTAGACGGCGCCCCAGTCTGAGATGTTTTTGAGCTGCCGAGATTAAATGAAGAAACTGTGTTGTGCCAGCCATCCTGGCATTGTGTGTGTTCCTAAACTGAGAATAGACATAAATCAGTGTTATAAAAAGGATACAAAATCCAGCTAATAATCGTTAGCATATCTGCGCAAAAATAACAGTTTTGTCCCAGTGCTCTGTTTATTTTTTAATTTTTGGTTGGATAAGGACAAAGCCTTTTCCACTATAAATGAGAGGCTGTCATTTCTGCATGCCTTAAAACACCTTCTGACATTCATCACTTTTGTGTGGAGACTTTTTAAGGGAACAGAGGCCTGTTCCATGAAGCTAGTTGAACAAACGCAGGGTTATGGGATTAGTTTCGAGTTGACAAAACCAAACCAATCCAATCAGACTTTACTGCTACCATGACACTGGTTATCAACATACTCTGTCAACTCAGGCTTTGATCCTTAAGCTCTGATTAGTCCACGAGCGCGTGCACATAAATGCGTGACGTTGGCACAGAACAGCCAATAGCGTTCAACATGGGAAAAGAGCATGTGTGCGTACTTCGGGTTGAAAACGTTTACTTTTATAGGCTCACGGTGAGAATAAACGGATTGAAAATTTATAACCCCGACATCTTTCATGTAATTTCATTTAATATAAATGTAAATTGTTTTAAGTAAATGTTTCTCTGTGACGTTCTCTTCTTACAGTTTGCGCTGGGGAGTTGAATTCGTTGCATCACTTATATGTCACTTTGCTCACAGCTGATTGGTCCAAGTTGGGTTTAAGTTCTCTTACCCAGAACAAAACCTGCCCTGGAGCAGGTCAGCCGTGGAGTGTTAGTTACTGTGGTGATGAACACCAGTAAAAGCAGAGCCACTTACATGATACCTAATACCCAGGGTTGGCAAAATCTATACTGAAACTTACCTGCCTAGCCACCCAAACCAGCTTCCTGGTACAGGCCCCAGGTCATTTAAGCCAGCTTCAAAACATATGGTCCCATTGTACGATCTAGCCATAGTTCTAGATTTGCTCTCAGCATCACCCTTTGAACCCTTGGATGTTTTAACCCTTTGTCCGTAAAATAAATCTGTTCTGATACTCATCCTGACATCTACTAAGGAAGTGAACAAGCTTCAAGTATTATTGCTGTACCTCTTCTGCACACATTTTTCCTTTGGTCACACCAAGGGTACATTGTCGCCAAACCACGCTTTCCTTCCTAAAGCCAGGGACTCATCTTACAGTTTCATTATTTTGGAGTTGAAGAAGATAATACAGTTTAAAATCATGTAATTTATCACGTATTCTAAGTAATGAAGGTAAGGACAGATGCAAATGCAGATAAGAGTTTATTTAGAGACAGGCAGGCAGATAAATCCAAATTGTGAGACAATAGCATGGTCAAAATAACAGGCAATGGGTCAGGCGATCAACAAACAGGCATAAGTGAGGCAAGGCAAGAATTGAGAACATGTAACAAGAAACTAGATCAAAAAACATGAATCAATACAAGGAACAAGGTACAACCGCTTGGTATGGTGATAACACTCCATACTACACCAAGTCATGGTGTTCAAAAAGTCTCTTTTATAGCTTGGAGCTAGTGAGTGAGAGATTGGCAACAGGTGTGTGTGTGATTAGAATTCCAGAGGAGGTAAATGTGTGTGTGTGGGAAGTAGTCCATGGCAGCCATGTTTGTAGGCCACAGTGCAGGATGAGAAATGTAGTCACTAGTTTGCTGTGATATGACAGACCCCCCAGCCCCCCAAGGGTGCCTAAATACACTCCCTCCCCCAGCGGTCCTGGCCCTCTGGGCAAAATGTCTCCACAGCCCCCCAGGTTCAAATGCAGGCATTGCCTGACAAGTAACAGGTTCCTTGAGGAGCCGAGGAGCAGACATGACTTGGAGTGTCTCGAGTGTGAGCATAACCTGGTTGGACATTTCAGCAGTTTCGGTGTGAGCAGAACTTGGTTGGCCATGTCAGCAGACCCGGGCATGAACAGAACATGGTTGGCCGTGTCAGCAGACTTGGGCGTAAGCAGAACTTGATTGGCCTTGTCAGCAGACTTGGGTGTGGGCAGAACATGGTTGGTTGTGTCAGGAGAATCTGGCGTGAGCCTAAATTGGTTGGTCGTGATGTCGGTTTCAGGCATGAGAACTTGGTTGTCCATGCCAGCAGACTCGGGCGTGGTCAGAACTTGGTTGTTTGTGATGTTGGCTTCAGGTGTGAGCTGAACCTGGTTGGTCGTGACATCCGCTTCAGGTGTGAGCAGAACTTGGTTGGCCATGTCAGCAGACTTGGGCGTGAGCAGAACTTGGTTGGCCGTGTCATCGGACTTGGGCAAGAGCAGAACTTGGTTGCCTGTGTCACCGGACTCGGGCGTGAGCAGAACTTGGTTGACCGTGTCATCAGACTCGGGTGTAAGCAGAACTTGGTTGGCCGAGTCAGCAGACTCGGGCGTGAGCAGAACTTGGTTGGCCATGTCAGCAGACTTGGGTGTGAACAGAACTTGGTTGGCCTTGTCAGCAGACTCGGGCGTGAGCAGAACTTGGTTGGTCGGGAGGTCGGTTTCAGCCGTGAGTAGACCCTGGTTGGTCGTGACATCAGTTTCAGGCAGAGGACTTGGTTGTCCATGTCAGCAGACCCGGGCATGAGTATAACTTGGTCGTGATGTCATCTTCAGGCATGAGCAGAACTTGGTTGGGTGTGATGTTGGCTTCAAGCGTGAGCAGAACCTGGTTGGTCATGACGTCGGTTTCAGGCATGAGGAGATATTGGTTGGTCATGTCGACACACTCTGGCATGAGCATAACTTGGTTGGTCGTGATGTCGGTTTCAGGCATAAGGAGAACTTGGTTGGTCATGTCATCAGACTTGGGCATGAGCAGAACTTGGTTGGCCGTGTCAGCAGACTTGGGCATGAACAGAACTTGGTTGGCCATGTCAGCAGACTCTGGTGTGAGCAGAACTTGGTTGGCCGTGTCAGCAGACTTGGGTGTGAACAGAACTTGGTTGGCCTTGTCAGCAGACTCGGGCGTGAGCAGAACTTGGTTGGTCGGGAGGTCGGTTTCAGCCATGAGTAGACCCTGGTTGGTCGTGACATCAGTTTCAGGCAGAGGACTTGGTTGTCCATGTCAGCAGACCCGGGCATGAGTATAACTTGGTCGTGATGTCATCTTCAGGCATGAGCAGAACTTGGTTGGGTGTGATGTTGGCTTCAAGTGTGAGCAGAACCTGGTTGGTCATGACGTCGGTTTCAGGCATGAGGAGATATTGGTTGGTCATGTCGACACACTCTGGCATGAGCATAACTTGGTTGGTCGTGATGTCGGTTTCAGGCATAAGGAGAACTTGGTTGGTCATGTCATCAGACTTGGGCATGAGCAGAACTTGGTTGGCCGTGTCAGCAGACTTGGGCATGAACAGAACTTGGTTGGCCATGTCAGCAGACTCTGGTGTGAGCAGAACTTGGTTGGTCGTGATGTTGGCTTCAGGCATGAGCAGAACATGCTTGGTCGTGACATTGGCTTCAGGCGTGAGCAGAACCTGGTTGGTTGTCGGTTTCAGGCATAAGCAGAACTTGGTTGGTCGTGTCAACAGACTCAGGTGCAAGCAGAACGTGGTTGGTTGTGTCAGGGGAATCAGGCGTGAGCAGAACCTGGTTGGTCATGACGTCGGTTTCAGGCATGAGGAGATCTTGGTTGGTCATGTCGACACACTCTGGCGTGAGCATAACTTGGTTGGTCGTGATGTCGGTTTCAGGCATAAGGAGAACTTGGTTGGTCATGTCATCAGGCTTGGTGACATGGCTAGCCATTCCCAAGCCATTCCCACCATGGCTTGGGAAATCACCTCATTGACCTCTAGCAGGAGCTTGACTTTATGCTGGAGCTGTGGAGATGAGACAACTTCGTGAGTCTCAGGCTGGAACTCAGGGGGTGAGCCCGCCTCGTGGGTCTCCTGCTGGTGCTCTGGGGAGGGGCCGCCACATTGACCTCAGACTGGAGCTCGGCAGGTGAGACCACTTTCTGGGCCTTAGGTTAGAGCTCTGGGGAA
Organism: Ictalurus furcatus; assembly: GCF_023375685.1. NCBI lineage: Eukaryota > Metazoa > Chordata > Actinopteri > Siluriformes > Ictaluridae > Ictalurus > Ictalurus furcatus. The sequence continues at coordinate 797,903 of NC_071256.1, forward strand.
GAGGTCACCACGTTGACCTTTGGCTGGAGCTCAGCTGCTGAGACCACATAGTGGGTCTTAGGCAGGAGGTCACCCAGTTTGCCTGCTCATAATAGGTGGTGAACGGCAAGTCAGGTTTATCTATGACACAGGCCTTCCCCAAACACTCATCCGGGTTGGGGTATACTCTGGACTCCTTAATTAATAGTCCCACAAACTGAGTTACACTGTGCAGACCCTTGGAATCTGTACCAGTCAGACGCTCCGCCCACTGGCGGGCGGAGAGTACGAACCCTAGCCACTGCCTCTGGTTAGGTTTGGGGTGCGTCAGGCTCAAAAAATGCAATTGGCACTCAAAGAGAAAATACTCAGGGTAGCCAAGAAATCCATCGTATGGCTCTGGGCGATCCGTGGCTATCCATTGAGGAAGCTTAAAAGAGTTCAGTCTCGGTATGGTGTTCCTCACTACCTTGGCATGACGTCTTCTCCGTCTTCCTGCTGCATCCATGTTTAGGCGTAGTATTCTGTCACGTATTCAAAGTAATGAAGGTTAGGACTTCTGTCAGTCAGCACAACCTGAAGGTTTGCTTTTTAAGGGCACACGTCATTTAAGCCAACCTCAAAGCATTTGGCCCCGTCGTAGAATCTAGCTATAGTTATAGATTCACTCTCACCATTACCTTTTGAACGCTTGTTGGTTTTAACTCTCTGTCGTTAAAATAAATCTGTTCTGATACTCATCCTGACATCTATTAAGCAAGTGAGCAAGCTTCAGGTGTTATCTATGTACCCCTATTGAACACACTTTATCTTTGGTCACACCAAAATTACAATGCTGCCTAACCACGCTTTCCTTCATAAATCCATCATGCAAATATTCACTATAGAAGTACTCAAAAATCTATCCAGAAGGTATTTAAATCTTTTGAAAACTAATTGACTTTATCTATATTATTCAGTACTAATTTTGAAGCAATGGTTCTTTTTTCTACTTTTTCCTAATTCATATTTTATCTTTTTATTTTACTGTCACATGCACATTAGTCATATTTATGATGTACCTTAGGCCAAATGGTTTTTCTCCCTCCACATTCATACTTTTAAGGTCACATGCACATTGCAGTCATAATATGAAAGTTTCAAGACTTAATAACATGCAAAAACTGTATTTGTAATGCAAAATCATATTTACTGAGGGTGCCAATATTAGTGGAGGGCACTGTATCTGTATAAGACTGTAGATTTGATTTACAAGGATGAGATGTGTCTTCACATGTGAATGCTGTAGAGATGATTATTCATTAGCATTGAAAAATAAATATAATTTTGTATTGCGTCTTTATTATCTCATAACTGTGTCTACAGGAGAGATTACATGTTAACTGATAAATAAAATAGCAAGTTACAAAACACTAAATTAGAATAGTGATCCATTTTAGCATCAAGTGTTTAAAAAAATCCCAATAATTTAATCTTTTTCTTTTGAAAACCTGTTTGTTTTTGGCCCACGTGTTAATCTGTACAATTGTTTACATGCACTGTATGCTATTATGTAAAATAATACAGTACAATATAAATTATATTGGGGAGGTGGGTTGATTTGTTACAGAAGTTTAGATTATATATAAAATAATAGCAATATTTGGCCATTGAATCAGAAGAACTAAAAATATTACTAAAAATATTTAATAATGCAAGAGTTCAGTTGGAATATTTGCAGAGTCATAACCCGCAGTAAAACAGAGAATAAATAAATTAATAGATTAATGGAGGAATTAAGACAAAACCTGTTTATAAATTCTGTAATGTTTCTGTCTGTAGTGTGATGACATCACTTAATAAACTGTAAATAAAATACAGAATAAACACACCAAAAACCCAGACCCAGAACATGTTACAAAACTCATGACGTTTCCCTTGGAATAAAGAATGCTATGTTTATACACTAGACACACACCGATTAAAGAACATGATACTATGCATAGTCCTTCTAGAGAGTGTGTTTGTATAGAGAGTGAAATACTGACCCACAGCGATCAGAGTGTTATTATAGATGGATAATATTGTGAAAAATAAACAGTAAGCAAAAAAAAAAAACAACAACAATGCAGAAACCTCTCCCCAAATATCCAGATCAACACCGTATTGTATTATATATAATATCAAACAGAGTAAAGCTCTTATATACTATAATACAGTACTGTAAATATTTATTATATTGATGGTGGGAATTAGATTTGTTATAGAAACTTAAATTAAATCTAATATAGAAGCAACATTTAAGCACATCATCAAAAAGAGGCTATTTATGAAAGAATATTTATTAAAGAAGAGTCTGTCTGGAATATTCGCAGAGTTATAATTAATTTAATGCACCTCCTAAACCACGGGTAAAACAGAGCATAAATAACAGGATTAATGGTGGAATTAAGACAAGACAAAATCACAAGTTTCTGAAATGTTTCTGTCTGTAGTTCAATAACGTTACCTAATAAACTGTAAATAAAATATGGAAGTAAACACATCAGAAACACAGACACTAAAATGCCCAGGACTTTAGCTGCTTTTCTCTCAGATTTCATCGAGTGTGAGGTGATTTTCTGTGTTTTAGGCCGTGTGTGATTATTAAGCTCTCTGATAGCAGTGGCATGTTTCTTAGCAATCACAAACACTCGAGTATACAATATGATTATGATAGAAAGTGGAAATATAAATGAAAATATAAGGTCAATTACAGACCAAACATCATTCAGAAAGATAAAACACTCTCCAGGACACATTACAGTATTTGTAACGTTTCCATTGTAAGATAAGAGTGCTGAGCTATAGGCCAGCACCACACACCAGACACATACAATTACAATACCAATGATCCTCACAGACACTCTGTTCATGTAAAGAAAGGGGTTTGAGAGAGCCAAATACCGATCCACAGCGATCAGAGCGATATTATAGATGGACGAGATTGCGATTAAACCACTAATTAACCAAAAACTGATGCAGAAATCTCTCCCAAAAATCCAGCATGACTCGATCGTCCAGATTAACATCGGCGGCATTAATAAAGCACCAACGAGGAAATCCGACACAGCCAGAGAGAGCACGAGCATGTTTGTCGGTGTGTGAAGCTGCTTGAAGTGAAGAACAGAGATGATGACGAGCATATTTCCACACACTGTTAGAAGAACCACAGCAGCTGAACACACGTACAGTAAGATATAAACTGCAGGAGATCCAGATCTCTCTGGACAGGAGAAATGCTCACAGAGATCAGACTGGTTAAACGCCGTCAGATTCATTCTGTCATACTGCCACAGAAATACATCCTATATTAGATGCTAACATTGTAAATCTGTACCTGCAACAAGTCACAAACAAATGACTTATGGCTCAAATGGGTCTGGTGTTTTTATAGTTCATAAATTACTCACACCCCCTGAGTTTGAGTGGCAGCATGTGAATACATATGATGTCATGCTGTGTTGGAACAAAAGGCCTAATACTGTCTAGTGAGTAGTTAACAAAACATTTCACAGTAAACCATAATGCCTTATTCGCTGTGTGTCCCTGTCTCTTCATGGCTTTGTCCCAAATAAAGTTCTCCAGCTACAGTAAAGAAACATGTGATATTTAGACACACTATATGACACGGTATGATTATCATAAATATGATCAGCTGACAGGATATAATCTCAACACTATTTAGTATAGTAGAATAGTTATTTGAGCATCACAGGCCGTCTGTAATGATAAAGAATTTCTAATACTGCTTGTGTACTAAATGGATACAGTGGCAGTTCAGTGGTTAAGATGCTGGACTACAGATCAGAAGTTTGTTAGTTCAACTACCAGCACTGCCAATTTACCACTGCTAGGCCTTTCAGAGAGACACTTAACCCTCAACTGCTCAGTTGTATGAATGAGGTAAATGTAAGTCAGTCTGGATGAGGGCATCTGCTGTAAATGTAGTCAAGATTAATTCTTCTTTTCGTTGCTTACCCTAGCACGGACAAAGTGCAAGTAGGGGTGTGTCATTCAAAATCTGCAAGGACACATGGCCATCCAGGTAACCGTCTGTTTCAGAAGAAATCAACAGGCAGGCTTCCAAACCCAAGTCCCCAAGAAAATGTCGGGGTTACGCATGTAACCCTGTTCCCTGTGAAGGGAACGAGACGTTGCATTTAGCATAACAGTATGGGAAGCACCTTGCGTGCGTGACTGGTATCTGAAGCTTGTGTAAAATCATGCCTCTACTTATAGGCCTGCCTTGCAATTAAGAGCGTCGCATGATATATATATATATATATATATATATATATATATATATATATATATATATATATATATATATATATATATGGCACCTGTGAACCACGCCATCAGCCTCTATTATCTGAACCGAAGACGCAATTCACAGGCCTGCCCTCGTATGACAGAGCTATGCAATGTCTCGTTCCCTTCTCAGGGAACAGGGTTACATGCGTAACCCCGACGTTCCCTTTCAAAGGGAACTTCGACGTTGCATTTAGCATAACACCATGGGAACGGGAATACCCGCTCAGTCATACCGAGGGTACGGCCTGTTCAAAAAGACCCAAGCCCGAGGGTCACTGCAAGACACTCGAGCCCGGGGTGTAATGAATATTCAGGCTGTAATAATGAATGAATGTGTGTGGTGTAGACCATCCTGCAGCAGCACACACATACTGCAATGGTACCCCTTTGGACAAAGCCTTCGAGGAGGCGACCACCCTAGTGGAATGAGCTCTTATGCCCAGAGGCGTGGCGAGACCACGCGGCTCATTAGCCATAGAGATTGCTTCCACTATCCAATTAGAGATGCGCTGCTTTGACACAGCATCACCTTTACTGTCGCCACCAAAGCAGACCAGCAGCTGCTCCGACTTACGCCACTGGCCGGAGCGGTGGACGTAAGTACAGAGAGTCCCTTACTGGACACAGCAGGTGCATCCTCTCTTGTTCCGGTGTGAGGAACGGAGGAGGGCAGGAAGCCTGCAACACCACAGGGTGGGCAGCCGATGTAGGCACTTTAGGAATATAATCCGGCCTAGGATACAGGGAGGCCTTGGCTAATCCAGGGGCAAAGTCAAGGCAGGAACGGGCAACAGAGCGAGCTGTAGACTTCCCACTCGCTTGAGAGATGTCAGGGCCAGAAGTGCTACCTTTAGAGTCAGATGCTTCTCAGAGACTGACTCTAAGGGCTCAAATGTGGCCCCTGACAGACCCTCCAAGACCACAGAAAGGTCCCAGGAAGGTATGCGCGGCCTGCAGATGGGCCTCAGCCGTCTGACACCACGCATGAACCTCGAACTTAGAGGATGTTGCCCCACAGAGGCTCCATCAACCGGGGCGTGGCTGGCCGAAACAGCGGCCATGTAACCCTGATTGTAGAAGGAGCCAACCCTGCTGAGAAACGTTCTTGTAAGAACTCCAGGACTGTAGCTATTGTGCAGTTCACTGGGTCTAGCTGACGTTCCTCACACCACAAGACAAAAAGCCGCCACTTGAGCGCATACAATTTCCTTGTGGATGGTGCTCTAGCATTTAACATGGTCTCTACAACCTCAGTTGTGAGACCAGAATCTATGAGCTGGTGCCCCTCAGGGGCCAGACCCACAGTTTTCATAGTTCTGGAACTATGGGTGATAAATCAGCCCTCCGGTTTGAGACAGTAGATCCCTGCGGATGGGAATCTCCCAAGGAGTACCGTCCAGCAGGGAAGTTATCTCTGAGAACCATACTTGAGCTGGCCAATAAGGTGCTACTAGCAGCAGATGTAGACGGTCTTGGCGAACTCTCGCTAAAACTTGTGGGAGCAGAGCGATCGGGGGAAAAGCATATAGATGTGACCTCGGCCACGTGTGCACCATGGCGTCCAGTCCCAGTGGTGAGAGAGGAGTGAGGGCGAACCACAGTGGGCAGTGTGTTGTCTCCTCAGAGGCGAACACATCCACTTCTGCTTGTCCGAACCTCCGCCATATGGACTCCACCACTTGTGGATGGAGCCTCCAACCCCCGGGCCTCAGCCCCTGCCTCGACAGGATGTCTGCCCCTACATTCCGGCTGCCCGGAATGTACATTGCACTCACTGACAAAATCTTTCCCTCTGCCCAGAGAACGACTAGTTGTGCCTGCCTGAACAGAGGGTGTGAACGTAACCCTCCCTGGTGGTTGATATATGAGACCACAACTAGCACATGGTGACCTCTCAACTGAGGAAGAAAGAATTTCAGTGCTAGGAATACAGTCCGCATCTCTAGGCGATTTATATGCCACTCCAGATGAGGGACGCTCCAAAGACCGTGAGCTGGACAGCCATTTAAGACTGCACCCCAGCCCGTGAGGGACGTGTCTGTCATTACTGTCTTGCGGTAAGGAGACGCCCCTAGAGTGTGACCCGAGGCTAGAAACTATGGCACCTCCAAATACTCACAGCACGTAAGCATTGCTGTGTGACACTGATTGCTCTCAGAGGTTTCATCCTCGGATGAAGCCCCCAACTTTTCAGCCACCACTGAAATGGTCTCATGTGCAATAGGCCCAACGGTATGACGTTGGCTGCTGCTGCCATAAGGCCCATCATTCTCTCGTAGAGACTGGAGGGGATGCCCAGACCTAGCTTTATCTTGCTCAAAGTTGATAGGATCGATCCTACGCGTGTTGGGGATAGAAACGCACTCATCGTAGTAGAATCCCATATAACCCCTCGAAAAGTTGTCCTCTGCACTGGAGAAAGCATACTTTTCTTGAGGTTCAACCTGAGCCCCAACTCTTCATGTGGGCGAGAACAACATGTCGATGTTGAACCGCCTGTTCCCTGGAACGTGCTAGAATTAAATAGTCATCCAGGTAGTTTAGTACATGGATGCCCTGGAGTCACAAGGGAGCCAGAGCAGCATCCATGCACTTTGTGAAGGTGCGAGGGAATAAAGCTAGCCTGAAGGGAAGAACCCGAAATTAGTATGTGTTGTCTCCAAACGCAAACCTCAGGAACTTCCTGTGGCTGGGCGATATTCCTATGTGGAAATATGCATCTTTCAGATCTATCATCACAAATCAGTCCTCGAACTGAATCTGTGGCCCAATAAGTTTGAGCGTCAGCATCTTGAAACCGTATGTCCGAAGAGTACGGTTCAGATGACGCAGATCTAAAATTGGCCGCATACTCCCACCTTTTTTGCGGACCAGGAAATAACGGCTGTAAAAACCTCCCTCCCTTAGGGAACAGGGTACATGTTCTATGGCTCCTTTGTCCAAAAGGGAACTTACTTCCTGCGCTATCGTCGGGCTCTGGTCTGTGCTGACTATTGTGGTGAGCACACCTCTGAACTGTGGGGGGGGGGTCGAGTTATAAACTGGACCCGGTAACCCTTTTCTATGGTAGACAGAACCCATGGAGACACATTTGGCAGTACTTTCCACGCTGCCCGATGGCCTTTTAGTTACGTTAACTATTCCGCATTCTATTGGAGGGAAAGCATCAGATTTTCGTTGCCCTGTGACAGCTCTCTGACCAGAGAATACTGAAAACATGAGGACCGCCTTGGCTAGGGGAGACCCTACAGTAGCACTGGGGGCTACCTGCCCTAACAACCTCATGTCCCCTGATACGTCCCTCCACGGCCCCTCAGGACCACTCTTCTTTGACTGCTTATCCTTTATGACCATTCTCAGATCAGGCCTAGTAGCAGACCGCGAATGTGGCCACCCGGTTCCCCTGGCTGTCTGCGGGGGTTGGCGGGCTGCCATACTCACCTTCTGGGTCTCCCTCGCACTAGTGCTGGCCCGGGCTGCACTCATGGATGCCCGGGTGAGCTTGAGACAACAGGGAAGGAACTGGCTTTTTTGAATGCCGCCATATGGCGAGCTCACTCAGCAGGTCTACTTGGTAGGCCTGCAACACTGTCATTGTCTGCAGTGACCCACAAGCAAGACTACTACTGCATAGGCTTGCCCACCCATGCCACGGTGGCCTTACACGGTGGTTTGGATGGCAAAGCCGGCACCCCTAATTACCTGCTGTCGATGGAGAGAGGTAGCTCACAAACGCCTCCTCCACCTTCAGCATAGCTAAATAGGCATGCCGTTCATTCCCGACATTGACCGAATAATCCAACATTGTGGGGTTATAAATATGGCTTATGCATGGTTTTCCGCCAGAAGCTTGATACTTTGTCATGCACTTCTGGAAGAAAGGGGAGTTTCTACAGCGTGATGGATTCACTTTCACTGGGGAGAAAAAGGTTCATTCAGCCTTAGTAATCACTTCAAGCAGCTTGCTTGTAGTGCTCTCAGCTTATATGCTGTAGTGCTCTCAGCTTACATGCTGCTCTCAGTTTTTTGCACATCTTTCTGGCTCCTCGGAGTCAGAGAGGAATAACGTATTACTATTATTTTTGTGTGTGTGTTTTTTCCTTCCCCTTTTGGCTTTCCATAGCGGAAAATCCAGCGGAGAGCCAAACCCGGAAGACAGAGCAAAAGATAGAGCAGCCGTCGTCTCAGGCTCCTCTTCCAGATCCATAAGACATCCCCCGAACCTGAGATGGCTAGCTGCCTCGGCAGCGGCCGGCCCAGATCCGCGAGGCTCTGAAACCCAACTCGCTTCGGCTTCTGAGAAGAGCGCGAGTTGCGAGCCGAGCTGCTTAATGTAGGCATTACCATCCGCAGCCTCTCGAGGCTGCCATCACATGCTACACTCCTAAACACTTCACCCAGAAAATGTGCACTATTCCCCGTGATGAAACGGGAGCAAGCCGTAACACACTTCCTGAATTCTTTCTCGCTCATTACTTCCCTCTCTTTTCTTTTCTTTTTTTCTAAAAAAAAAGGGATAGAAAAGTTTAGAGATTTTGAGAAAATATAGAGTAGAAATGGAGCGTTTCTGTCACACAAACAACAGACATGCAGTCTCGCTGAAGATAATAAGGCTGGCGGCGTGGTTCACAGGTGCCATATATATATATCATGCGACGCGCTTAATTGCCCCGTCACCTGATCATGGCAGGCCTATAAGTAGAGGCATGATTTTACACAAGCTTCAGATACCGGTCACACGCGCAAGGCACTTCCCATACTGTTATGCTCAATGCAACGTATAAGTTCCCTTTGAAAGGGAACTCGCCACAACAGCTTTTTCCTGTGTGCTATCAACCTCATCAAACAAGGCCAAGGATGTTTTCTGGATTCTCAAATCATACTAATTTAAGCCGTGCGGTTCATAACCTAATTTATTAATCCTAGATTTAATAGATACAACAATAATAGCTGGACTACAGTAACTAGAGCAATACCAACGCCTGCACTGAATGCACAATACATACTATTTGAACACTACCTCAAAGAATGTACCTACATATTGTTTTTCACTCATAAAATCTGATCGGTCTCCACAGCTGTATGATCACTTGTGGCACTGTTCAATGTGTAAATGTCCATTTATTGTATTTTAGATGCCTACAGTAACAATCACAAGAGAAGAGTTCTGTGATCTGGATGTTTTTGCATGTCTGATCAGATAATGTATTTGGGGAAAAGAAGTGTGTTCTCATACTAATTGTTATAAATGGTGTGAGCAGAGCAGGACTGTTTTTTTCATGTCTTTGGGTTAATTCAACTTTACCTGTTCGGCACCCCAGTCTGAGATGTTTTTGAGCTGCCGAGATTAAATGAAGAAACTTTGTTGTGTCAGCCATCCTGGCATTGTGTGTGTTCCTAAACTGAGAATAGACATAAATCAGTGTTATAAAAAGGATACAAAATCCAGCTAATAATCGTTAGCATATCTGCGCAAAAATAACAGTTTTGTCCCAGTGCTCTGTTTATTCTTTATTTTTTGGTTGGATAAGGTCAAAGCCTTTTCCACTATAAATGAGAGGCTGTCATTTCTGCATGCCTTAAAATACCTTCTGTCATTCATCACTATAGTGTGGTGACTTTTTAAGGGAACAGAGGCCTGTTCCATGAAGCTAGTTGAACAAACACAGGGTTATGGGATTAGTTTCGAGTGGACAAAACGAAACCAATCCAGTCAGGCTTTACTGCTACCATGACACTGGTTATCAACATACTCTGTCAACTCAGGCTTTGATCCTTAAGCTCTGATTAGTCCACGAGCGTGTGCACGTAAACTTTTATAGGCTCACGATGAGAATAAACGGATTGAAAATTTATAACCCCGACATCTTTCATGTAATTTCATTTAATATAAATGTAAATTGTTTTAAGTAAATGTTTCTCTGTGACGTTCTCTTCTTCTTACAGTTTGTGCTGGGGAGTTGAATTCGTTGCGTCACTTATATGTCACTTTGCTCACAGCTGATTGGTCCAAGTTGGGTTTGAGTTCTCTTACCCAGAACAAAACCTGCCCTGGAGCAGGTCAGCCGTGGAGTGTAAGTTACTATGGTGATGAACACCAGTAAAAGCAGAGCCACTTACATGATACCTAATACCCAGTGATGGCAAAAACTAAACTGAAACTTACCTGCCTAGCCACCTAAACCAGCTTCCTGGTACAGGCCCCAGGTCATTTAAGCCGGCTTCAATGCATATGGTCCCATTGCGGGATAAAGCCATAGTTCTAGATTCACTCTCAGCATCACCCTTTGAACCCTTGGAGCTTTTAACCCTCTGTCCTTAAAATAAATCTGTTCTGATACTCATCCTGACATCTACTAAGGAAGTGAACAAGCTTCAAGTATTATTGCTGTACCTCTTCTGCACACACTTTTTCTTGGGTCACACCAAGGGTACATTGCTGCCTAACAACGTTTTCCTTCCTAAAGCCAGTGACTCGTCTTACAGTTTCATTGTTTTGGAGTTGAACAAGATAAAACCGTCTAAAAGCATGTAAATTTGTCACGTATTCCACGTAATAAAGGTTAGGATGGATGCAAATACAGATAAGAGTTTATTTAGAGAGAGTCAGGCAGATAAATCCAAATTTATCAATAATATGATATGAGACAATAGCATGGTTGAAGTAACAGGCAATGGGCTACGCAATCAACAAACAGGCATAAACGAGGCAAGGCGTGAGCAGAACCTGGCTGGTCATGTCAACAGACTCAGGCGTGAGCATAACTCAGTTGGTCGTGACGTCGGTTTCAGGCATAAGGAGAACTTGGTTGGTCGTGTCAACAGACTCAGGCGTGAGCAGAACGTGGTTGGTTGTGTCAGGTGAATCTGGCGTGAGCATAACTTGATTGGTTGTGACATTGGTTTCAAACGTGAGCAGAACCTGGTTGGTTGTGACGTCCACTTCAGGCATGAGCAGAACCTGGTTGGTCATGACGTCAGTTTCAGGCGTGAGCAGATACAGGTTGGCCGTGTCATCACACTCGGGCGTGAGTAGAACTTCGTGGGCCGTGTGAACAGACTCTGGCATGAGCAGAACTTGGTGGGCCGAGTCAGCAGACTCGGGTGTGAGGAGAACTTGGTTGGCTGAGTCAGCAGATTTGGGCGTGAGCAGAACTTGGTTGGCCGTGTCAGCAGACTAGGGCGTGAGCAGAACTTGGTTGGCCCTGTCTAGTGAGTAGTTAACAAAACATTTTCACAGTAAACCATAATGCCTTATTCGCTGTGTGTCCCTGTCTCTTCATGGCTTTGTCCCAAATAAAGTTCTCCAGCTACAGTAAAGAAACATGTGATATTTAGACACACTATATGACACGGTATGATTATCATAAATATGAACAGTTGACAGGATATAATCTCAACACTATTTAGTATAGTAGAATAGTTATTTGAGCATCACAGGCCGTCTGTAATGATAAAGAAATTCTAACACTGCTTGTGTACTAAATGGATACAGTGGTAGCTCAGTGGTTAAGATGCTGGATGACTGATCGGAAGTTTGTTAGTTCAACTACCAGCACTGCCAATCTACCACTGCTAGGCCTTTCAGAGAGACACTTAACCCTCAACTGCTCAGTTGTATGAATGAGATAAATGTAAGTCAGTCTGGATGAGGGCATCTGCTGTAAATGTAGTCAAGCTTAATTCTTCTTTTCATTGCTTACCCTAGCACGGACAAAGTGCAAGTAGGGGTGTGTCATTCAAAATCTGCAAGGACACATGGCCATCCAGGTAACAGTCTGTTTCAGAAGGTATCAACAGGCAGGCACTTCCAAACCCAAGGCCCCAAGAAAACTTGCCACAACAACAGCTTCTTCCTGCGTGCTATCAACCTCATCAAACAAGGCCAATGATGTTTTCTGGATTCTCGAATCATACTTATTTAAGCCGTGCGGTTCATCACCTAATTTATTAATCCTAGATTTAACAGCTACAACAATAATAGCTGGACTACAGTAACTAGAGCAATACCAACGCCTGCACTGAATGCACAATACATACTATTTGAACACTACCTCAAAGAATGTACCTACATATTGTTTTGCACTCATAAAATCTGATCGGTCTCCACAGCTGTATGATCACTTGTGGCACTGTTCAGTGTGTAAATGTCCATTGGTTGTATTTTAGATGTCTACAGCACCAATCACAAGAGAAGAGTTCTGTGATCTGAATGTTTTTGCATGTCTGATCAGATAATGTATTTGGGGAAAAGAAGTGTGTTCTCATGCTGATTGTTATAAATGGTGTGAGCAGAGCAGGACTGTTTTTGTCATGTCGTTGGGTTAATTCAACTTTACCTGTTCGCCACTAGACGGCGCCCCAGTCTGAGATGTTTTTGAGCTGCCGAGATTAAATGAAGAAACTGTGTTGTGCCAGCCATCCTGGCATTGTGTGTGTTCCTAAACTGAGAATAGACATAAATCAGTGTTATAAAAACGATACAACGATACTGTGAAGTTCTCTTCTTCTTACAGTTTGCGCTGGGGAGTTGAATTCGTTGTGTCACTTATATGTCACTTTGCTCACAGCTGATTGGTCCAAGTTGGGTTTGAGTTCTCTTACCCAGAACAAAACTTGCCCTGGAGCAGGTCAGCCATGGAGTGTTAGTTACTGTGGTGATGAACACCAGTAAAAGCAGAGCCACTTACATGATACCTAATACCCAGTGATGGCAAAAACTAAACTGAAACTTTCCTGCCTAGCCACCTAAACCAGCTTCCTGGTACAGGCCCCAGGTCATTTAAGCCAGCTTCAAAACATATGGTCCCATTGTACGATCTAGCCATAGTTCTAGATTTGCTCTAAGCATCACCCTTTGAACCCTTGGATGTTTTAACCCTTTGTCCTTAAAATAAATCTGTTCCGATACTCTTCCTGACATCTACTAAGGAAGTGAACAAGCTTCAAGCATTATTGCTGTACCTCTTCTGCACACACTTTTTCTTGGGTCACACCAAGGGTACATTGCTGCCTAACCACGTTTTCCTTCCTAAAGCCAGTGACTCGTCTTACAGTTTCATTGTTTTGGAGTTGAACAAGATAAAACAGTCTAAAATCATGTAAATTTGTCATGTATTCCACGTAATGAAGGTTAGGACAGATGCATATACAGATAAGAGTTTATTTAGAGAGAGTCAGGCAGATAAATCCAAATTTATCAATAATATGATATGAGACAATAGCATGGTTGAAGTAACAGGCAATGGGCTACGCGATCAACAAACAGGCATAAACGAGGCAAGGCGTGAGCAGAACCTGGCTGGTCGTGTCAACAGACTCAGGCGTGAGCATAACTCAGTTGGTCGTGACGTCGGTGTCAGGCATAAGGAGAACTTGGTTGGTCGTGTCAACAGACTCAGGTGTAAGCAGAACGTGGTTGGTTGTGTCAGGTGAATCTGGCGTGAGCATAACTTGATTGGTTGTGACATCGGTTTCAAACGTGAGCAGAACCTGGTTGGTTGTGACGTCCACTTCAGGCATGAGCAGAACCTGGTTGGTCATGACGTCAGTTTCAGGCGTGAGCAGATACTGGTTGGCCGTGTCATCACACTCGGGCGTGAGTAGAACTTCGTGGGCCGTGTGAACAGACTCTGGCATGAGCAGAACTTGGTGGGCTGAGTCAGCAGACTCGGGTGTGAGGAGAACTTGGTTGGCTGAGTCAGCAGATTTGGGCGTGAGCAGAACTTGGTTGGCCGTGTCAGCAGATTTGGGTGTGAGCAGAACTTGGTTGGCCGTGTCAGCAGATTCGGGTGTGAGCAGAACTTGGTTGGCCCTGTCTAGTGAATAGTTAACAAAACATTTTCACAGTAAACCATAATGCCTTATTCGCTGTGTGTCCCTGTCTCTTCATGGCTTTGTCCCAAATAAAGTTCTCCAGCTACAGTAAAGAAGCGTGTGATATTTAGACACACTATATGACACGGTATGATTATCATAAATATGAACAGCTGACAGGATATAATCTCAACACTATTTAGTATAGTAGAATAGTTATTTGAGCATCACAGGCCATCTGTAATGATAAAGAAATTCTAACACTGCTTGTGTACTAAATGGATACAGTGGTAGCTCAGTGGTTAAGATGCTGGACGACTGATCAGAAGTTTGTTAGTTCAACTACCAGCACTGCCAATCTACCACTGCTAGGCCTTTCAGAGAGACACTTAACCCTTAACTGCTCAGTTGTATTAATGAGATAAATGTAAGTCAGTCTGGATAAGGGTATCTGCTGTAAATGTAGTCAAGCTTAATTCTTCTTTTCGTTGCTTACCCTAGCACGGACAAAGTGCAAGTAGGGGTGTGTCATTCAAAATCTGCAAGGACACATGGCCATCCAGGTAACTGTCTGTTTCAGAAGAAATCAACAGGCAGGCACTTCCAAACCGAAGGCCCTATGTTCTTTTATGTTTAACACATCTATATAAATACAAAGAAATAAAAACTGAAATTCTCATAATACTCTTTTGATCTCAAACCCAAACTTCTTCAGTCTACAGCTAAATAAATAAATAAATAAATAAATTGACCTTTCCATGCGAATAGTTTTGGAGGTGACTTCATTTAATCCATGCAGTTTATCACCTATTTTATGTATACAGCATAACAGATAGAGCATTAATGTCTGGACTATAATAACTACTGCAATAACAATGCCTGCACTGAATGCACAAGACATGCTATTTGGACACTACTCCAAAGAATGTATTGTGACGACAGGCCGGCAGCTGGCGCACAAAAGAGAAAGAGCGCTCCTCCCGCGATCTAAAAACTAAAAAATAAACTCTCCACGTTTGCCACATAAACAGCCTCTTGTGTGTCTGTGCTCAGCTCACCGTTGTCTAAGCTCGCTACAGTATCTACTACACTTGTAAAGTCTGATCTGTCTCCATATCTATAAGTTCACTTGTGGCACTATTTTATGTAAATATAGTCTTATTTATTAGGCTAAAGCCCCCCCGCCCCCCAATTCAAACTTGTAATGCTGTAATAATATGAAAGCTTTAAGATTTAATACCATGCAAACTGTATTTGTAATGAAGTGACAGAAAACACAGACATTCACTCAGCACTCATCTGCATTTAAAATGATTCAATATGCCTAAATATCTGTATAACACTGTAGATTGATCATTTACCTTAATAACACCAACTTTATAAATATCACAATAAAAGCACAAGTTAATATTTTCTTATGAAAACTTATTTGCCCTTGGACCATACATGTTAATGCACAAAATTAACAGATGGTGTGTGTGGGTGCGGGGGCGGGGGTGTATTGGGAGATTTGATTTATTTCATTAAAGTTAAAATTATTTACAATAGCAATATTTAGCCATATCATCAGAAGAACTAAAGAGAAAAAAAGATTATTAATGAAAGAATATTTATTAATGCAGAGCTCGGTTGGAATATATGCAGAGTTATAATTAATTTAATGCACCTCCTAAACCCACAGAGTATAAATAAATTAATAGATTAATGGAGGAATTAAGACAAAACCTGTTTATTAATTCTGTAATGTTTCTGTCTGTAGTGTGATGACATCACCTAATAAACTGTAAATAAAATACAGAATAAACACACCAAAAACCCAGACCCAGAACACGTCACAAAACTCATGACATTTCCCTTGGAATAAAGAATGCTATGTTTATACACCAGACACACACCGATTAAAGAACATGATACTACACTTAGTCCTCCTAGAGAGTGTGTTTGTATAGAGAGTGAAATACTGACCCACAGAGATCAGAGTGTTATTATAGATGGATAATATTGTGAAAAATAAACAGTAAACAAAACAAAACAAAAAAAAAAACCTGCAGGAACCTCTCCCCAAATATCCAGATCAACACCGTATTGAATAATATATAATATCAAACAGAATAAAGCTCTTATATTATATAATACAGTACTGTAAATATTTATTACATTGATGGTGGGAATTAGATTTGTTATAGAAACTTAAATTAAATCTAATGTAAAAGCAACATTTAGGCACATCATCAAAAAGAGGCTATTTATGAAAGAATATTGATTAATGCAGAGTCTGTCTGGAATATTCGCAGAGTTATAATTAATTTAATGCACCTCCTAAACCACGGGTAAAACAGAGCATAAATAACAGGATTAATGGTGGAATTAAGATAAAGCACATTCACAAGTTTCAAAAATGTTTCTGTCTGTATTTCAATAACATCACCTAATAAACTGTAAATAAAATACGGAAGTAAACACATCAGAAACACAGACACTAAAATGCCCAGGACTTTAGCTGCTTTTCTCTCAGATTTCATCGAGTGTGAGGTGATTTTCTGTGTTTTAGGCCGTGTGTGATTATTAAGCTCTCTGATAGCAGTGGCATGTTTCTTAGCAATCACAAACACTCGAGTATACAATATGATTATGACAGAGAGTGGAAATATAAATGAATATATAAGGTCAATTACAGACCAAACATCATTCAGAAAGATAAAACACTCTCCAGGACACATTACAGTATTTGTAAAGTTTCCATTGTGATATAAGAGTAATGAGCTATAGGCCAGCACCACACACCAGACACATACAATTACAATACCAGTGATCCTCACAGACACTCTGTTCATGTAGAGAAAGGGGTTTGAGAGAGCCAAATACCGATCCACAGCGATCAGAGCGATATTATAGATGGACGAGATTGTGAGGAAACAACAAATCAACCAAAAACTGATGCAGAAATCTCTCCCAAAAATCCAGCATGACTCGATCGTCCAGATTAACATCGGCGGCATTACTAAAGCACCAACGAGGAAATCCGACACAGCCAGAGAGAACATGAGCATGTTTGTCGGTGTGTGAAGCTGCTTGAAGTGAAGAACAGAGATGATGACGAGCATATTTCCACACACTGTTAGAAGAACCACAGCAGCTGAACACACGTACAGTAAGATATAAACTGCAGGAGATCCAGATCTCTCTGGACAGGAGAAATGCTCACAGCGATCAGACTGGTTAAACTCCGTCAGGTTCATTCTGTCATACTGCCACAGAAATACATCCTATATTAGATGCTAACATTGTAAATCTGTACCTGCAACAAGTCACAATCAAATGACTTATGGCTCAAACGGGTCTGGTGTTTTTATAGTTCATAAATTACTCACACCCCCTGAGTTTGAGTGGCAGCATGTGAATCCATATGATGTCATGCTGTGTTGGAACAAAAGGCCTAATACTGACTAGTGAGTAGTTAACAAAACATTTCACAGTAAACCATAATGCCTTATTCGCTGTGTGTTCCTGTCTCTACATGGCTTTGTCCCAAATAAAGTTCTCCAGCTACAGTAAAGAAACGTGATATTTAGACACACTATATGACACGGTATGATTATCATAAATATGAACAGTTGACAGGATATAATCTCAACACTATTTAGTATAGTAGAATAGTTATTTGAGCATCACAGGCCGTCTGTAATGATAAAGAAATTCTAATACTGCTTGTGTACTAAATGGATACAGTGGTAGCTCAGTGGTTAAGATGCTGGACGACTGATCAGAAGTTTGTTAGTTCAACTACCAGCACTGCCAATCTACCACTGCTAGGCCTTTCAGAGAGACACTTAACCCTCAACTGCTCAGTTGTATTAATGAGATAAATGTAAGTCAGTCTGGATGAGGGCATCTGCTGTAAATGTAGTCAAGCTTAATTCTACTTTTCGTTGCTTACCCTAGCACGGACAAAGTGCAAGTAGGGGTGTGTCATTCAAAATCTGCAAGGACACATGGCCATCCAGGTAACAGTCTGTTTCAGAAGAAATCAACAGGCAGGTACTTCCAAACCCAAGGCCCCAAGAAAACGCCACAACAACAGCTTCTTCCTGTGTGCTATCAGCATCATCAAACAAGGCCAATGATGTTTTCTGGATTCTCAAATCATACTTATTTAAGCCATGCGGTTCATCACCTAATTTATTAATCCTAGATTTAATAGATACAACAATAATAGCTGGACTACAGTAACTAGAGCAATACCAACGCCTGCACTGAATGCACAATACATACTATTTGAACACTACCTCAAAGAATGTACCTACATATTGATTTTCACTCATAAAATCTGATCGGTCTCCACAGCTGTATGATCACTTGTGGCACTGTTCAGTGTGTAAATGTCCATTGGTTGTATTTTAGATGTCTACAGCACCAATCACAAGAGAAGAGTTCTGTGATCTGAATGTTTTTGCATGTCTGATCAGATAATGTATTTGGGGAAAAGAAGTGTGTTCTCATACTGATTGTTATAAATGGTGTGAGCAGAGCAGGACTGATTTTGGTTGGATAAGGTCAAAGCCTTTTCCACTATAAATGAGAGGCTGTCATTTCTGCATGCCTTAAAACACCTTCTGTCATTCATCACTATAGTGTGGTGACTTTTTAAGGGAACTGAGGCCTGTTCCATGAAGCTAGTTGAAAAACGCAGGGTTATGGGATTAGTTTCGAGTTGACAAAACCAAACCAATCCAGTCAGGCTTTACTGCTACCATGACACTGGTTATCAACATACTCTGTCAACTCAGGCTTTGATCCTTAAGCTATGATTAGTCCACGAGCGCGTGCACGTAATCGAGTGACGTCGACACAGAACAGGCAATAGCTTTCAACATGGGAAAAGAGCATGTGTGTGTACTTCGGGTTGAAAACCTTTACTTTTATTGGCTCACGGTGAGAATAAATGGATTGAAAATTTATAACCCCGACATCTTTCATGTAATTTCATTTAATATAAATGTAAATTGTTTTAAGTAAATGTTTCTCTGTGAAGTTCTCTTCTTCTTACAGTTTGCGCTGGGGAGTTGAATTCGTTGTGTCACTTATATGTCACTTTGCTCACAACTGATTGGTCCAAGTTGGGTTTGAGTTCTCTTACCCAGAACAAAACCTGCCCTGGAGCAGGTCAGCCGTGGAGTGTTAGTTACTATGGCGATGAACACCAGTAAAGGCAGAGCCAGTTACATGATAACCAATACCCAGGGTTGGCAAAAACTAAACTGAATCTTACCTGCTTAGCCACCCAAACCAGCTTCCTGGTACAGATTTGTTATAGAAGCTTAAATTAAATCTAATATAAAATCAAAATTTAGGCACATCATCAAAAAGAGGCATTGATTAATGTTCTTTGATAATTCTTTGACTGATTAATTAATTAAAGCCCCCAACACGCCCTCTGCAACCCTACAGACGACACCAACGCATGAGCACTTCACCCCACTGCACCTCCTTTGCACCCTCACACCCACAGAACTAAAAAATAAACTCTCCACGTTTGCCACATAAACAGCCTCTTGTGTGTCTGTGCTCAGCTCACCGTTGTCTAAGCTCGCTACAGTATCTACTACACTTGTAAAGTCTGATCTGTCTCCATATCTATATGTTCATTTGTGGCACTATTTTATGTAAATATAGTCTTATTTATTAGGCCAAAGCCCCCCCCATATTCCAACTTTCAATGCTGTAATAACATGAAAGCTTTAAGATTAAATATCATGCAAACTGTATTTGTAATGCAGTGACAGAAAACACAGACATTCACTCAGCACTCATCTGCATTTAAAATGATTCAATATGCCTAAATATCTGTATAACACTGTAGATTGATCATTTACCTTAATAACACCAACTTTATAAATATCACAATAAAAGCACAAGTTAATATTTTTCTTATGAAAACTTGTTTTCCCTTGGACCATACATGTTTAATGCACACAATTAACAGATGGGGTGTGTGGGGGGGGGTGTATTGGGAGATTTGATTTATTTCATTACAGTTAAAATTATTTACAATAGCAATATTTAGCCATATCATCAGAAGAACTAAACAGAAAAAAAGATTATTAATGAAAGAATATTTATTAATGCAGAGCTCGGTTGGAATATATGCAGAGTTATAATTAATTTAATGCACCTCCTAAACCCACAGAGAATAAATAAATTAATAGATTAATGGAGGAATTAAGACAAAACCTGTTTATAAATTCTGTAATGTTTCTGTCTGTAGTGTGATGACATCACCTAATAAACTGTAAATAAAATACAGAATAAACACCAAAAACCCAGACCTAGAACACGTTACAAAACTCATGACATTTCCCTTGGAATAAAGAATGCTATGTTTATACACCAGACACACACCGATTAAAGAACATGATACTATGCATAGTCCTCCTAGAGACTGTGTTTGTATAGAGAGTGAAATACTGACCCACAGAGATCAGAGTGTTATTATAGATGGATAATATCGTGAAAAATTAACAGTAAACAAAACAAAAACAAAACAAAAAAAACTGCAGGAACCTCTCCCCAAATATCCAGATCAACACCGTATTGAATAATATATAATATCAAACAGAATAAAGCTCTTATATTATATAATACAGTACTGTAAATATTTATTATATTGATGGTGGGAATTAGATTTGTTATAGAAGCTTAAATTAAATCTAATATAAAAGCAACATTTAGGCACATCATCAAAAAGAGGCTATTTATGAAAGAATATTGATTAATGCAGAGTCTGTCTGGAATATTCGCAGAGTTATAATTAATTTAATGCACCTCCTAAACCACGGGTAAAACAGAGCATAAATAACAGGATTAATGGTGGAATTAAGACAAGACAAAATCACAAGTTTCTGAAATGTTTCTGTCTGTACTTCAATAACATCACCTAATAAACTGTAAATAAAATACGGAAGTAAACACATCAGAAACACAGACACTAAAATGCCCAGGACTTTAGCTGCTTTTCTCTCAGATTTCATCGAGTGTGAGGTGATTTTCTGTGTTTTAGGCCGTGTGTGATTATTAAGCTCTCTGATAGCAGTGGCATGTTTCTTAGCAATCACAAACACTAGAGTATACAATATGATTATGACAGAGAGTGGAAATATAAATGAAAATATAAGGTCAATTACAGACGAAACCTCATTCAGAAAGAGATAACACTCTCCAGGACACATTACAGTATTTGTAAAGTTTCCGTTGTAATATAAGAGTAATGAGCTATAGGCCAGCACCACACACCAGACACATACAATTACAATACCAGTGATCCTCACAGACACTCTGTTCATGTAGAGAAAGGGGTTTGAGAGAGCCAAATACCGATCCACAGCGATCAGAGCGATATTATAGATGGACGAGATTGCGATGAAACCACTAATTAACCAAAAACTGATGCAGAAATCTCTCCCAAAAATCCAGCATGACTCGATCGTCCACATTAACATCGATGGCATTACTAAAGCACCAACGAGGAAATCCGACACAGCCAGAGAGAACACGAGCATGTTTGTCGGTGTGTGAAGCTGCTTGAAGTGAAGAACAGAGATGATGACGAGCATATTTCCACACACTGTTAGAAGAACCACAGCAGCTGAACACACGTACAGTAAGATATAAACTGCAGGAGATCCAGATCTCTCTGGACAGGAGAAATGCTCACAGAGATCAGACTGGTTAAACTCCGTCAGGTTCATTCTGTCATACTGCCACAGAAATACATCCTATATTAGATGCTAACATTGTAAATCTGTACCTGCAACAAGTCACAATCAAATGACTTATGGCTCAAACGGGTCTGGTGTTTTTATAATTAATAAATTACTCACACCCCCTGAGTTTGAGTGGCAGCATGTGAATACATATGATGTCATGCTGTGTTGGAACAAAAGGCCTAATACTGACTAGTGAGTAGTTAACAAAACATTTCACAATAAACCATAATGCCTTATTCGCTGTGTGTCCCTGTCTCTTCATGGCTTTGTCCCAAATAAAGTTCTCCTGCTACAGTAAAGAAACGTGATATTTAGACACACTATATGACACGGTATGATTATCATAAATATGAACAGTTGACAGGATATAATCTCAACACTATTTAGTATAGTAGAATAGTTATTTGAGCATCACAGGCCGTCTGTAATGATAAAGAAATTCTAACACTGCTTGTGTACTAAATGGATACAGTGGTAGCTCAGTGGTTAAGATGCTGGACGACTGATCAGAAGTTTGTTAGTTCAACTACCAGCACTGCCAATCTACCACTGCTAGGCCTTTCAGAGAGACACTTAACCCTCAACTGCTCAGTTGTATGAATGAGATAAATGTAAGTCAGTCTGGATGAGGGCATCTGCTGTAAATGTAGTCAAGCTTAATTCTTCTTTTCATTGCTTAACCTAGCACGGACAAAGTGCAAGTAGGGGTGTGTCATTGAAAATCTGCAAGGACACATGGCCATCCAGGTAACAGTCTGTTTCAGAAGGTATCAACAGGCAGGTACTTCCAAACCCAAGTCCCCAAGAAAACTCGCCACAACAACCGCTTCTTCCTGCGTGCTATCAACATCATCAAACAAGGCCAATGATGTTTTCTGGATTCTCAAATCATACTTATTTAAGCCATGCGGTTCATCACCTAATTTATTAATCCTAGATTTAATAGCTACAACAATAATAGCTGGACTACAGTAACTAGAGCAATACCAACGTCTGCACTGAATGCACAATACATACTATTTGAACACTACCTCAAAGAATGTACCTACATATTGTTTTTCACTCATAAAATCTGATCGGTCTCCACAGCTGTATGATTACTTGTGGCACTGTTCAATGTGTAAATGTCGATTTATTGTATTTTAGATGTCTACAGCACCAATCACAAGAGAAGAGTTCTGTGATCTGAATGTTTTTGCATGTCTGATCAGATAATGTATTTGGGGAAAAGAAGTGTGTTCTCATACTGATTGTTATAAATGGTGTGAGCAGAGCAGGACTGTTTTTGTCATGTCGTTGGGTTAATTCAACTTTACCTGTTCGCCACTAGACGGCGCCCCAGTCTGAGATGTTTTTGAGCTGCCGAGATTAAATGAAGAAATTGTGTTGTGCCAGCCATCCTGGGATTGTGTGTGTTCCTAAACTGAGAATAGACATAAATCAGTGTTATAAAAAGGATACAAAATCCAGCTAATAATCGTTAGCATATCTGCGCAAAAATAACAGTTTTGTCCCAGTGCTCTGTTTATTTTTTATTTTTTGGTTGGATAAGGACAAAGCCTTTTCCACTATAAATGAGAGGCTGTCATTTCTGCATGCCTTAAAATACCTTCTGACATTCATCACTTTTGTGTGGAGACTTTTTAAGGGAACAGAGGCCTGTTCCATGAAGCTAGTTGAACAAACACAGGGTTATGGGATTAGTTTCGAGTTGACAAAACCAAACCAATCCAATCAGACTTTACTGCTACCATGACACTGGTTATCAACATACTCTGTCAACTCAGGCTTTGATCCTTAAGCTCTGATTAGTCCACGAGCGCGTGCACATAAACGCGTGACGTCGGCACAGAACAGCCAATAGCGTTCAACATGGGAAAAGAGCATGTGTGCGTACTTCGGGTTGAAAACGTTTACTTTTATAGGCTCACAGTGAGAATAAACGGATTGAAAATTTATAACCCCGACATATTTCATGTAATTTCATTTAATATAAATGTAAATTGTTTTAAGTAAATGTTTCTCTGTGACGTTCTCTTCTTCTTACAGTTTGTGCTGGGGAGTTGAATTCGTTGCGTCACTTATATGTCACTTTGCTCACAACTGATTGGTCCAAGTTGGGTTTGAGTTCTCTTACCCAGAACAAAACCTGCCCTGGAGCAGGTCAGCCGTGGAGTGTTAGTTACTGTGGTGATGAACACCAGTAAAAGCAGAGCCACTTACATGATACCTAATACCCAGGGTTGGCAAAATCTAAACTGAAACTTACCTGCCTAGCCACCCAAACCAGCTTCCTGGTACAGGCCCCAGGTCATTTAAGCCAGCTTCAAAACATATGGTCCCATTGTACGATCTAGCCATAGTTCTAGATTTGCTCTCAGCATCACCCTTTGAACCCTTGGATGTTTTAACCCTTTGTCCGTAAAATAAATCTGTTCTGATACTCATCCTGACATCTACTAAGGAAGTGAACAAGCTTCAAGTATTATTGCTGTACCTCTTCTGTACACATTTTTCCTTTGGTCACACCAAGGGTACATTGTCGCCAAACCATGCTTTCCTCCCTAAAGCCAGGGACTCATCTTACAGTTTCATTATTTTGGAGTTGAAGAAGATAATACAGTTTAAAGTCATGTAATTTATCACGTATTCTAAGTAATGAAGGTAAGGACAGATGCAAATGCAGATAAGAGTTTATTTAGAGACAGGCAGGCAGATAAATCCAAATTGTGAGACAATAGCATGGTCAAAATAACAGGCAATGGGTCAGGCGATCAACAAACAGGCATAAGTGAGGCAAGGCAAGAATTGAGAACATGTAACAAGAAACTAGATCAAAAAACATGAATCAATACAAGGAACAAGGTACAACCGCTTGGTATGGTGATAACACTCCATACTACACCAAGTCATGGTGTTCAAAAAGTCTCTTTTATAGCTTGGAGCTAGTGAGTGAGAGATTGGCAACAGGTGTGTGTGTGATTAGAATTCCAGAGGAGGTAAACGTGTGTGTGTGGGAAGTGTAGTCCATGGCAGCCATGTTTGTAGGCCACAGTGCAGGATGAGAAATGTAGTCACTAGTTTGCTGTGATATGACAGACCCCCCAGCCCCCCAAGGGTGCCTAAATACACTCCCTCCCCCAGCGGTCCTGTCCCTCTGGGCAAAATGTCTCCACAGCCCCCCAGGTTCAAATGCAGGCATTGCCTGACAAGTAACAGGTTCCTTGAGGAGCCGAGGAGCAGACATGACTTGGAGTGTCTCGAGTGTGAGCATAACCTGGTTGGACGTTTCAGCAGTTTCGGTGTGAGCAGAACTTGGTTGGCCATGTCAGCAGACCCGGGCATGAACAGAACATGGTTGGCCGTGTCAGCAGACTTGGGCGTAAGCAGAACTTGATTGGCCTTGTCAGCAGACTTGGGTGTGAGCAGAACATGGTTGGTTGTGTCAGGAGAATCTGGCGTGAGCCTAAATTGGTTGGTCGTGATGTCGGTTTCAGGCATGAGAACTTGGTTGTCCATGCCAGCAGACTCGGGCGTGGTCAGAACTTGGTTGTTTGTGATGTTGGCTTCAGGTGTGAGCTGAACCTGGTTGGTCGTGACATCCGCTTCAGGTGTGAGCAGAACTTGGTTGCCTGTGTCATCAGACTCGGGTGTAAGCAGAACTTGGTTGGCCGAGTCAGCAGACTCGGGCGTGAGCAGAACTTGGTTGGCCATGTCAGCAGACTTGGGTGTGAACAGAACTTGGTTGGCCTTGTCAGCAGACTCGGGCGTGAGCAGAACTTGGTTGGTCGGGAGGTCGGTTTCAGCCGTGAGTAGACCCTGGTTGGTCGTGACATCAGTTTCAGGCAGAGGACTTGGTTGTCCGTGTCAGCAGACCCGGGCATGAGTATAACTTGGTCGTGATGTCATCTTCAGGCATGAGCAGAACTTGGTTGGGTGTGATGTTGGCTTCAAGCGTGAGCAGAACCTGGTTGGTCATGACGTCGGTTTCAGGCATGAGGAGATATTGGTTGGTCATGTCGACACACTCTGGCATGAGCATAACTTGGTTGGTCGTGATGTCGGTTTCAGGCATAAGGAGAACTTGGTTGGTCATGTCATCAGACTTGGGCATGAGCAGAACTTGGTTGGCCGTGTCAGCAGACTTGGGCATGAACAGAACTTGGTTGGCCATGTCAGCAGACTCTGGTGTGAGCAGAACTTGGTTGGTCGTGATGTTGGCTTCAGGCATGAGCAGAACATGCTTGGTCGTGACATTGGCTTCAGGCGTGAGCAGAACCTGGTTGGTTGTCGGTTTCAGGCATAAGCAGAACTTGGTTGGTCGTGTCAACAGACTCAGGTGCAAGCAGAACGTGGTTGGTTGTGTCAGGGGAATCAGGCGTGAGCAGAACCTGGTTGGTCATGACGTCGGTTTCAGGCATGAGGAGATCTTGGTTGGTCATGTCGACACACTCTGGCGTGAGCATAACTTGGTTGGTCGTGATGTCGGTTTCAGGCATAAGGAGAACTTGGTTGGTCATGTCATCAGGCTTGGTGACATGGCTAGCCATTCCCAAGCCATTCCCACCATGGCTTGGGAAATCACCTCATTGACCTCTAGCAGGAGCTTGACTTTATGCTGGAGCTGTGGAGATGAGACAACTTCGTGAGTCTCAGGCTGGAACTCAGGGGGTGAGCCCGCCTCGTGGGTCTCCTGCTGGTGCTCTGGGGAGGGGCCGCCACATTGACCTCAGACTGGAGCTCGGCAGGTGAGACCACTTTCTGGGCCTTAGGTTAGAGCTCTGGGGAAGAGGTCACCACGTTGACCTTTGGCTGGAGCTCAGCTGCTGAGACCACATAGTGGGTCTTAGGCAGGAGGTCACCCAGTTTGCCTGCTCATAATAGGTGGTGAACGGCAAGTCAGGTTTATCTATGACACAGGCCTTCCCCAAACACTCATCCGGGTTGGGGTATACTCTGGACTCCTTAATTAATAGTCCCACAAACTGAGTTACACTGTGCAGACCCTTGGAATCTGTACCAGTCAGACGCTCCGCCCACTGGCGGGCGGAGAGTACGAACCCTAGCCACTGCCTCTGGTTAGGTTTGGGGTGCGTCAGGCTCAAAAAATGCAATTGGCACTCAAAGAGAAAATACTCAGGGTAGCCAAGAAATCCATCGTATGGCTCTGGGCGATCCGTGGCTATCCATTGAGGAAGCTTAAAAGAGTTCAGTCTCGGTATGGTGTTCCTCACTACCTTGGCATGACGTCTTCTCCGTCTTCCTGCTGCATCCATGTTTAGGCGTAGTATTCTGTCACGTATTCAAAGTAATGAAGGTTAGGACTTCTGTCAGTCAGCACAACCTGAAGGTTTGCTTTTTAAGGGCACACGTCATTTAAGCCAACCTCAAAGCATTTGGCCCCGTCGTAGAATCTAGCTATAGTTATAGATTCACTCTCACCATTACCTTTTGAACGCTTGTTGGTTTTAACTCTCTGTCGTTAAAATAAATCTGTTCTGATACTCATCCTGACATCTATTAAGCAAGTGAGCAAGCTTCAGGTGTTATCTATGTACCCCTATTGTACACACTTTATCTTTGGTCACACCAAAATTACAATGCTGCCTAACCACGCTTTCCTTCATAAATCCATCATGCAAATATTCACTATAGAAGTACTCAAAAATCTATCCAGAAGGTATTTAAATCTTTTGAAAACTAATTGACTTTATCTATATTATTCAGTACTAATTTTGAAGCAATGGTTCTTTTTTCTACTTTTTCCTAATTCATATTTTATCTTTTTATTTTACTGTCACATGCACATTAGTCATATTTATGATGTACCTTAGGCCAAATGGTTTTTCTCCCTCCACATTCATACTTTTAAGGTCACATGCACATTGCAGTCATAATATGAAAGTTTCAAGACTTAATAACATGCAAAAACTGTATTTGTAATGCAAAATCATATTTACCGAGGGTGCCAATATTAGTGGAGGGCACTGTATCTGTATAAGACTGTAGATTTGATTTACAAGGATGAGATGTGTCTTCACATGTGAATGCTGTAGAGATGATTATTCATTAGCATTGAAAAATAAATATAATTTTGTATTGTGTCTTTATTATCTCATAACTGTGTCTACAGGAGAGATTACTTGTTAACTGAGAAATAAAATAGCAAGTTACAAAACACTAAATTAGAATAGTGATCCATTTTAGCATCAAGTGTTTTTAAAAATCCCAATAATTTAATCTTTTTCTTTTGAAAACCTGTCTGTTTTTGGCCCACGTGTTAATCTGTACAATTGTTTACATGCACTGTATGCTATTATGTAATATAATACAGTACAATATAAATTATATTGGGGAGGTGGGTTGATTTGTTACAGAAGTTTAGATTATATATAAAATAATAGCAATATTTGGCCATTGAATCAGAAGAACTAAAAATATTACTAAAAATATTTAATAATGCAAGAGTTCAGTTGGAATATTTGCAGAGTCATAACCCGCAGTAAAACAGAGAATAAATAAATTAATAGATTAATGGAGGAATTAAGACAAAACCTGTTTATAAATTCTGTAATGTTTCTGTCTGTAGTGTGATGACATCACTTAATAAACTGTAAATAAAATACAGAATAAACACACCAAAAACCCAGACCCAGAACACGTTACAAAACTCATGACGTTTCCCTTGGAATAAAGAATGCTATGTTTATACACCAGACACACACCGATTAAAGAACATGATACTATGCATAGTCCTTCTAGAGACTGTGTTTGTATAGAGAGTGAAATACTGACCCACAGCGATCAGAGTGTTATTATAGATGGATAATATTGTGAAAAATAAACAGTAAACAAAACAAAAACAAACAAAAAAAACCCTGCAGGAACCTCTCCTCAAATATCCAGATCAACACCATATTGAATAATATATAATATCAAACAGAATAAAGCTCTTATATTATATAATACAGTACTGTAAATATTTATTATATTGATGGTGGGAATTGGATTTGTTATAGAAACTTAAATTACATCTAATATACAATCAACATTTAGGCACATCATCAAAAAGAGGCTATTTATGAAAGAATATTGATTAAAGCAGAGTCTGTCTGGAATATTCGCAGAGTTATAATTAATTTAATGCACCTCCTAAACCACGGGTAAAACAGAGCATAAATAACAGGATTAATGGTGGAATTAAGATAAAGCACTATCGCAAGTTTCTGAAATGTTTCTGACTGTACTTCAATAACATCACCTAATAAACTGTAAATAAAATACGGAAGTAAACACATCAGAAACACAGACACTAAAATGCCCAGGACTTTAGCTGCTTTTCTCTCAGATTTCATCGAGTGTGAGGTGATTTTCTGTGTTTTAGGCCGTGTGTGATTATTAAGCTCTCTGATAGCAGTGGCATGTTTCTTAGCAATCACAAACAGTCGAGTATACAATATGATTATGACAGAGAGTGGAAATATAAATGAAAATATAAGGTCAATTACAGACGAAACCTCATTTAGATAGAGTAAACACTCTCCAGGACACATTACAGTATTTGTAAAGTTTCCATTGCAATATAAGAGTGCTGAGATATAGGCCAGCACCACACACCAGACACATACAATTACAATACCAGTGATCCTCACAGACACTCTGTTCATGTAGAGAAAGGGGTTTGAGAGAGCCAAATACCGATCCACAGCGATCAGAGCGATATTATAGATGGACAAGATTGTGAGGAAACCACCAATCAACCAAAAACTGATGCAGAAATCTCTCCCAAAAATCCAGCATGACTCAATTGTCCACATTAACATCGATGGCATTAATAAAGCACCAATGAGGAAATCCGACACAGCCAGAGAGAACACGAGCATGTTTGTCGGTGTGTGAAGCTGCTTGAAGTGAAGAACAGAGATGATGACAAGCATATTTCCACACACTGTTAGAAGAACCACAGCAGCTGAACACACGTACAGTAAGATATAAACTGCAGGAGATCCAGATCTCTCTGGACAGGAGAAATGCTCACAGCGATCAGACTGGTTAAACTCCGTCAGGTTCATTCTGTCATACTGCCACAGAAATACATCCTGTATTAGATGCTAACATTGTAAATCTGTACCTGCAACAAGTCACAATCAAATGACTTATGGCTCAAACGGGTCTGGTGTTTTTATAGTTTATAAATTACTCACACCCCCTGAGTTTGAGTGGCAGCATGTGAATCCATATGATGTCATGCTGTGTTGGAACAAAAGGCCTAATACTGACTAGTGAGAAATTTAAACCTGTCATTATGCAGCGTTATGTGTAACAACGTCTCAATTAAACACATAGTTCTTAAATTGAGAACCTGCCTTATGGATTAAGAATAACTGTAAAAATAGCTAACAAATCATTTTCAGAATAAATCATAATCCCATAATTCGGTGTGTGTCCCTGTCTCTTCATGGCTTTGTTCCCAAAAAAGTTCTCCAGCTACAGTAAAGAAACATGTGATATTTAGACACACTATATGACACGGTATGATTATCATGAATATGAACAGTTGAAGGGATATAATCTCAACACTATTTACTGTAACACAGTAGCATAGCAATTTGAGCATCAAAGTCTCTGTTGGACTACTAATCCGAAAGTTAATTCAAATCCTAGCGCTGCCACTGCTGAGCCCTTAACCTCAACTGCTCAGTTGTATAAATTAAATAAATGTAAGTCACTCTGGATAACGGCGTCTGCTTAATGCTGTAAATGTCGTGTTTAATTTTATCACACTAAATTCTTCTTATAGTCCCTTGCCCTAGCATGGACAACGTGCAAGTAGGAGTGTGTCATACAAAAATCTGGCAACACAGTGGTATTGTCTGGTTTTAGGGAAACTTAAAAAGTCCTGTCCTATTTCTTCTGACTTGTGCAGGTATTATGAACTATCTGATATTAACAGACACTTCCTGAAAGTCCTGCCCCTTCCCCTAGCTTACATTTCCTCGACTGGACTTGTGGAGTACCCTCGCTTTCTGTCAAGTTACGTGGGAAATGTTTCGAGTTCATTAATATTAAATAAAATCTATCAATATATGTTCAACCTACAGTAGCTTACGTTAGATAAGTACATAGATAAAATTATACAGCATTCCAAGAGTATTGATATAACAACACTGGTATATTTCCTATGCACACACATATATAATAAAATATAAACTGCAGGAGATACGGATCTTTTTGGAGAGGAGAAATGCACACAGTGATCAGACTGGCTTAACTCCATCAGGTTCATGAATACAGTGTTGAAGTCTACAGTTTAATGAAACAACTCATTCATGGTCCAAGTAGTTCATGGTGGAATTTCTCTGATGTTTTTGTAGTTAAGAAATTGATCACACCCCCAATTTTGATTGATGCCTTAATGCACGATGTCGTTCCTTGTTGGAAGAAAATGGAAAAACTACTAAAATTTCCATATATTAACCTAGAGACATAGAAACATAAACGTCCCAAAACATGTTAAATGTTTGTTGCAGTAGCATCATTACAAAGACCACTAACAGACTCATTAGCATTGTCTAGAGCACGGGATTCTCATCATTGTTTTGCAAAGAGCCACCAGTACTGGGACCTTGAACTTTACAGCAGTGTTGAATAAATACATCAGCCAAATGGGTAAGTGTAAATGTAATGCAAGAACACAGGCCAAACCTCAACCAATCCCACCCATTGTGCAGAGAAGAGAACACCGAGCAACAAGTTTTAGTCAAGCACAACATTAGCTCATTCACCTGAACTTGGATACTTGCACTGCTCTGTCACCCCCCCCCCCCCCCACACACACACACATGAATAGTCACATACACTGTCACTGAACTTGATTTTCCTTCATTACAGTAAAGTTACTGACTTATGATGAGACCTGCATACAGTATATGATTTGTTATAGATTAAACATAAAATCCAGACGTGATCACTTCTAATTTTCATAAGGGGAAGAATTGTGCGACTCTTTACATGTTAAATTTGAATGCAGTTAACCATCCGCCCAACATGACCACCACTATAGAGTAAATGATAGCAAACAGCGTGCATTCAATAAACAATTACTCTAAAGCTGTCTGCTCCTCATTCTGCTCCATTACCTGCTACAAAAATGTTAGAACCAGCCATGTTCAACCCTTACAACCCACATACTTTCTAATGACCTAAACAGATTCTACTGTTGATTTGAACAACAACATCCAATACCCAAATAACAACCCTTTGTCCCACTTTTCCTTTCTTGGGCATGTTCCCTGCATCTTCAGGTGCCCTATATCTCTCTTAGTTCCCCAGATTCAAAACCCAGCACCTCTGTGAGGAACCATGTCACCTCTCATCACTGAGGACCAGGTCTACAAAATAAAATAAATTAATAAATAATAAAATGTTGAGAAAGCTGCAAGACCAGACAGAGTATCACCAGGAACTCTGCCACCCAACTGGCCCCTGTTTTTACCACCATATTTAACTTTATATGTACCATTCCTAACTGCATTTTTATATATATTTTAATCATTGTTCCAGTTTCCAAAAAAGATAACATGTATTTAAATGTCAAGAAACTATTACAACGAGTAATCTGTACTGCTGAGAAGACCATCAGATACTCGCTCAGTCCCATCAACTACCAGAGTCCTAGTAGAAAACTTCTAATCACCACACTCATCCAGGTAACAGTCTGTTTCAGAAGGTATCAACAGGCAGGTACTTCCAAACCCAAGGCCCCAAGAAAACTTGCCACAACAACAGCTTCTTCCTGCGTGCTATCAACCTCATAACAAGGCCAATGATGTTTTCTGGATCCCCTAATCATACTTATTTAAGCCGTGTGGTTCATCACCTTATTTATTAATCCTAGATTTAATAGCTACAACAATAATAGCTGGACTACAGTAACTAGAGCAATACCAACGTCTGCACTGAATGCACAATACATACTATTTGAACACTACCTCAAAGAATGTACCTACATATTGTTTTTCACTCATAAAATCTGATCGGTCTCCACAGCTGTATGATCACTTGTGGCACTGTTCAGTGTGTAAATGTCCATTTGTTGTATCTTAGATGTCTACAGCACCAATCACAAGAGAAGAGTTCTGTTATACGTCTTTGCAATCTATCCAGAATCTATTAAAATCTTTTGAAAACTAATTGACCGTATATAAATTAGGCCATACTGATTCATAGTATATATTTATATTTTAATGACACATGTACATTAGCCATATTTATGTATTGTATTATATATAGTAATAGAATAGAATAGAATAGAATACAGTACAGTAGAGTATATATTCCTTTATATTTGTGGTGGGAATTAGATTTGTTATGGAAGCTTAAATTATATCTAATATAAAATCAACATGTAGGCACATCATCAAAAGGAGTGAAAAAAAGGCTTTTTATGAAAGAACATTTATTAATGAAGAGTCTGTCTGGAATATTTTCAGTGTTAACGTTAATTTAATGCACCTCCTAAACCACGGGTAAAACAGAGCATAAATAACAGGATTAATGGTGGAATTAAGATAAAGCAAGACCACGAATTTATGAAAAGATTCTGTCTGTATTTCAATAACATCACCTAATACACTGTAAATAAAATATGGAAGTAAACACATCAGAAACACAGACACTAAAATGCCCAGGACTTTAGCTGCTTTTCTCTCAGATTTCATCGAGTGTGAGGTGATTTTCTGTGTTTTAGGCCGTGTGTGATTATTAAGCTCTCTGATAGCAGTGGCATGTTTCTTAGCAATCACAAACACTCGAGTATACAATATGATTATGACAGAGAGTGGAAATATAAACGACACTGCAAGGTCAATTGCAAACAAAAACTCATTCAGAATGACCAGACATTCTCCAGGACACATTACAGAACTCGCAAAGCTTCCATTGAAATAATAGAGTGATGTGTTATACACCAGACACACACACCAGTTACAATAAATCACAATGCACATAGTCCTTCTAGAGATTGTGTTTGTGTAGAGAAACGGGTTTGAGAGAGCCGAATACCGATCCACAGCGATCAGAGCGATATTATAGATGGACAGGTTTACGAGAATAAAAGACGTGATCATGAAACAGAGGCAGTACCCCGTATCAAAAATCCAGCATGACTCAATCATCCAAATGAACATTGGCGGCATTACTAAAGCACCAACGAGGAAATCCGACACCGCCAGAGAGAGCACGAGCAGGTTTGTCGGTGTGTGAAGCTGCTTGAAGTGAAGAACAGAGATGATGACGAGAAGATTTCCACACACTGTTAGAAGAACCACAGCAGCTGAACACACGTACAGTAAGATATAAACTGCAGGAGATCCAAATCTCTCTGGACAGGAGAAATGCTCACAGCGATCAGACTGGTTAAACTCCGTCAGGTTCATGAAGACAGTGTTTATGTCTACAGTTTAATGAAACAACTAAATACAAATTCGTTCAGGTCTTAATGGGGGAGTTTCTTGGAGGTTTTTATAGTTTAGAAAATGATCCCACCCCCCATTTTGATTGACACCATAATACATATGATGCTGCCTTATTGGAGCAAAAAGCATAGCAGTGTGTTTCCACCTATTATTATACAAATGTAAATTTCCACGCACTTTGCTCTGTGTTTTGCTCAAAGACAGAAATGTGCCATTTGGTGCGGACACACTAGCTCACCTGTGGAGAAACATCTTTATTGACCTTCTGCCCAACATAATCATCACGATTCAGACCAGTGTACGATAGCAAACAGTGTGCATTCAATAAATAGTGTGAGCAGAGGGGGAGAGAGTCTCTTTTTTTTTTTTGAATAAGAACAAATTTTTACTATTAAGGTGAAGCTATCATTTCTGCATGCCAGGCGGGATTCTTTCTAATGAACTTCTCTCAGTCTGCACTTCATATATTTGAAGGACAAATTACATTTACGCCAACTTCAAAGCATTTTGTCCAATCACAGGATCTATTCATGGCCTTAGACACAATTTTGACATCATGAGTTGAACCCTTAGAGAACCAAATACCGATCCACAGTAATCAGAGTGATATTACAGACGGATAGGAACGTGAGGAAACCACCGATCAGCAAAAAACAAACGCAGAAACCTCGATCATCCATATTAACATTGGAAATGTTAGTTAAATTAACATAGGAAATGAAGGTGCTTTGGACCACAACTTATATGAACAGTTATCTTATGATGGCTTAGGACTGCAATTGCCACTAACAGTTTTGCACTCAAGTCTCCGTCAATGAACAGTCGATATGTTCAAGAAGACAGACTTCTTGTGAAAACTGTAATGAATTTCCCAGTTACACAACTGCACTTTTTGACTATATCGCACACAGTTATACAAATAGCTCACCTGTAGATAAAGATCTTGCGCTACATTGATTTCAGCATGAGACTTGATCATGGGTGTTGACTCTTGATCACCCAGAGCTGTCTATGGACTCTATCTGTGCTTCTGAATGCACTCTGAACATCACAATTTGACTCATTGGAGAATGTCACTAATTTCGCTACTCGTTCTGACATCTACTAAGCTAGGGAGCAAGCTTCAACAGTTACTGTTGTACCCCTTCTCACTGTTTCACTCTGTTTTACATTACAAAACTGTATCATAGAATAGTGGTCCATTTTACAATTAATAAATGTTTAAATAAAATCACGAGAAAAGCAACATTATTGGTTTTACCAAAATACGCAGGTCTTTGGCATATATATATATATATATCTGTGTGTGTGTGTGTGTGTATGCGTGTGTGTTAATTTGTAATATTTTTGACAATTTTTAGCATTTTAATTTGAGCTTCAGTGAAAAATTTAATCTCCACTATCAGTATAGTATACAGTATATGGTACTGTATTAAATTGCATTATATACAACAGCTAATTAAAAATATCATTTAAATAACATAGTACAATACTGCATCTATTATAATTTGTTGCAGAAGCTTAAATTATATATAAAGAAATATAATAATTTGGTTATATTGTTAGAAGGAGTGAAAAAAAAGCCCATTTATGAAAGAATATTGATTAATGCAGAGTCTGTCTGGAATATTTGCAGAGTTATAATTAATTTAATGCACCTCCTAAACCACGGGTAAAACAGAGCATAAATAACAGGATTAATGGTGGAATTAAGACAAAATACAAGCAAGACTTTCTGAAATGTTTCTGTCTGTAGTTCTATAACGTCGCCTAATAAACTGTAAATAAAATACGGAAGTAAACACATCAGAAACACAGACACTAAAATGCCCAGGACTTTAGCTGCTTTTCTCTCAGATTTCATCGAGTGTGAGGTGATTTTCTGTGTTTTAGGCCGTGTGTGATTATTAAGCTCTCTGATAGCAGTGGCATGTTTCTTAGCAATCACAAACACTCGAGTATACAATATGATTATGATAGAACATGGAAATATAAACGAGTATACAAGGTCAATTACTGACGGAATATCTTTCACAAGATAAAAACACTCTCCAGGACACATTAAATAACTCATGAAGGTTCCGTTGAAATAACAGAATGCTGTGTTATACACCAGACACACACACCAGTTAGAAAAAACCACAATGTACATAGTCCACTTAGAGATTGTGTTCGTGTAGAGAAAGGGGTTTGAGAGAGCCAGATACCGATCCACAGCGATCAGAGCGATATTATAGATGGAGAGGCTTGTGAGGAAACCACCAATCAACAAAAAACTGGTGCAGAAAACGCTCCCAAAAATCCAACATGACTCGATTGTCCAGATTAACATTGGCGGCATCACTAAAGCACCAACGAGGAAATCCGACACCGCCAGAGAGAGCACGAGCATGTTTGTTGGTGTGTGAAGCTGCTTGAAGTGAAGAACAGAGATGATGACGAGCATATTTCCACACAGTGTTAGAAGAACCACAGCAGCTGAACACACGTACAGTAAGATATAAACTGCAGGAGATCCAGATCTCTCTGGACAGGAGAAATGCTCACAGAGATCAGACTGGTTAAACTCCGTCAGGTTCATGAATGCAGCATTTCTCTAATGTCTACAGAGTTTAAACAGATAACTCATACATCAAATGACTTATGGCTCAAACAGCTCTGGTTCTTTTATAGTGTAGAAATTGAGCACACCCCTGAGTTTGAGTGACAGCATGATACAAATTATGTCATGCCACTTAAAAATACGGGGTGTTTCTCAGACGGAAGACTGCATCCTTCCTAGAACAGTCCTTCTGAGGCTTCTAGACTAGACTCCTCCTGTAATATGTTCTTTATTTTTCCAGTACCGAAGCCATAACAGTAATGCTATAATATTTTTATAAGTACTATTGACTTTTTTTGTAGTTGTAGTATTGTAGTACTATTTAAAAATAATTTAGGAAAAAGACTTTTTAAAAATCTTTATATTATCTGACTTTATATAATGCAGTACAGCAAATGCTAGTCATATGACTGTGGTTTATAACATGGGCAGCGTTTAATTGACAACAAAACAAAACAAAAGAAAGCATGAACGACTTCATCTCTGAACACATTTTTGGTCTTACGTTTCATAACAAACTCGGGGTGAGCTAAGCGCCGACTTGTGTCCCGATATTTTTTAGGGAGCGAATGTTCCACTGCACTGGAAGGATTTTGCGATTGAGACAGCCCTTAAAATGGCCGATTCCCTGATCAGTGCATTGACTACTGAACTAGGGAGATGAAGGAGACACACCCTTTATTATTGCTAGTACCTGTCAAACATCTAGGTCTTCTCTATGATGAACAAATATACAGTATTTAACATTTTATCAATTTGTTAGGAGTGTTTCTACTAATCCTGACATCTAGGAAAGAAAGTGAGCAAGCTTAAAGCATTATATGTGTAGCCCACTTTATCTTGGGTCATACCACTGTTGCCTAACCATGTTTTCACTCCTAAAGTCAGTGAGATTTACTGCATTTGGCAGATGCCCTTATCCAGAGCGACTTACATTTATCTCATTTATACAACTGAGCACTTGAGGGTTAAGGGCCTTGCTCAAGGGCCCAACAGTGGCAGCTTGGCAGTGTTGGGGCTTGAACTCCTGACCTTCTGATCAGTAACCCAGAGCCTTTAACCACCAGGCCACCACTGCAAAACTGTCATCATACAGTTTCACTCTTTTGGAGTTGTTTTTTATTTTTTATTTTTAAATTCAATTCACGTTCCCTTTGACACATTCAAACCTGTGCTCAGTTTGAGTGTTACACATTTACACAAATGGAATGAAAGCTTTGAAGAAAAGCAATGTGCTTTTCATGTGATTGTTACAATGTTCATGGGTTGATCTAACACACTGTCTGGTGAATAATTCTCCCATGTAAACTTTTACTATAGAAAGTTTTAATGAAATAAAATAATAGTGTTAACTTACAAAACAACAGCAGTTGATGACAGAAACATTGTGAGAGCTGCGAAGGAAAACCCAAAAACAACAGTCAGTGACATCACCAACAACCTCCACAGGGCAGGGGTGAAGGTATCACAATCCAGCTATCGAAGAAGACTTTGAAAGCAGAAATATAGAGGAAACACCACAAAATGCGAACCACTCATCAGCAGTAAAAATCTAAAGGCCAGATGGGAATTTATAAATAAATACAGAGATGAGCCACAAATGTTATGCAACCAAGATTAACCTCTACTAAAGTGATGGAAAGGCCAAAGTGTCATGGCTTGGGCAAGTATGATTAGTATGTAAGTTTATTTAGGTTTCACAGACCAAGTAGAATAGCATGTAATTTTATTGAGAGTTCACAGGACTGGTGGGATAATAATCCTGGGGGGAACGGTAGGGAGAAAACGGGTGATAAAATGGGGTGCGTCCTGGGGACGTGGGATAGCCAGCCGAGGTGTACTGAGGAGAGTACTCGGGACTGGCAGGTGAGAAAAGGGGAGAATGGTCACAGCCCGGTGTCAGAGAAGGTCACATCATCCTCAGTCTGATAGCTGGAGGGAGGGTCAGGCAGAGGGTCTGTCTGCGTAGAGGCATCAATGCACACATTCGCGGGGCGGATTCTGTATCTGGGGGGGACCCCGCATTTCCAGAGGGGGTGCACAGAACGTCGAGTAGCACAGTGATGTCAGCAGTGAGATGCGCGAGCTGATAGCGAGTGTTCAGATCCAAATCCAGCCCCTCCAGTAAAGGAGATAAGGAAAAGTGACAGGCACCTAGGACACACAGAAGCGAATAAGCGGTATTAGGCGGATATTGGTGAAATGGATTCACATTTCAGGATTAACATTATGATTTATTATTCACAGAGAAATATAGGAGCTGAGGAGTGCAGGCTGAGAAACACACACACACAGAGGCACACACACTCACACAGTCAAGGTCAGGCATGCAGACATACACACACACACACACACACACACACAAACACACACACACACACACAGAGGCCTAGGCCGCCACGCACACACATACAGAAGAAAAGCAGAACATTATAAAGATAATAAAAGGAGTATTAGGATATTATAAGGATAAAATAAGGATTATAAGGATATTATAAGGATATTATGAAGTATGGAGTACAGAAAAGGGGGTAAAATACTTGCAAGCAGTATAACCAGATATAAAACAGAAATGTAGAGCAAATATGAAAGGAAAAAGCATTATAAAACAGAAATACAGAAAAACAGAAAAACGAGAAAGAAACTTACTCATAATGTACTTGAAGGTGTGGAGGATCCTTTTCTCACGAGAAAAAGTCAGGAGTGACACAGACAAAGGCTTTTATTTTTAAGAGAGAACCAAGACGGGCCGTTTATAAGGGTAGTTGAGCCATGTTGCACCTGTGTGATAACCGTCTATGGGAATTGCGAGGGCTGCGGGATAACAGTCTATGGGAACAGCGGACCCCGTGAGACCAAGGTCTCTCCGAAATGTTGAGTTGTGTACATATTGGTATTATGGGAAGGCTCTTTCTGAACACAATGGTGTTATGGGAAAGCTCGTTCTAAACATATTGGTATTATGGGAAAGCTCTTTTGGTTTGGGTGTAGAAAACTGTATAAATAAGGGAGCTTCAGCTCCGGGTGTCAGATCACTTCTGAGAATTCTCATCGGTGTGGATCACGTGTGTGGTGGAACCAATACACCTGGAACCTTGCTTCTTCTCACTCACGGCTGGTGTCTGATTTTTCTATCTCCAACTGGTTTTGAATATGTGAGTATTGGCTTCTATGTTAAATTTTTAAGTGTCTTCGGGTAATAGGCTAAATTTGAGCCAGCAGGCTTGCATGGCTGCTTCTGGAACGGGCTCACTAATCTTTCTTGATGATGGAACTCATGATGGTAGCAGAAGAATGAATTCAGAAGTCTACAGAAACTTGTCTGTTGATTTACAGAGAAATGCATCGTCTAATTTGGAGAAACTTCACACAATGCCAATCCAACAAAGGACTTCATCAGGCTGGGGAAAGTAGAATGTTTTAGACTGGCCAAGTCAACCACCAGACCTTAACCCAATTGAGCAGCATTTCACCTCCTGAAGAGGAGACTGAAGGACAAAACAGGCAACGACTGAAAGAAGCTGCACGACAAGTCTGGAAAAGCATCATTAAAGTATATTACAACAGCTTGTGATGTTAGTGGGTCGCCAGCTTGATGCAGTTATTGCAAGCAAGAGATATGCAACCAACAATTAACTGTTATATACTTTCATTTACTTTAAGACTACCTGTTCCAATACTTTTGCTCACCTAAAATTGGGTGGTCTGCCACCAACTATGTTCTTAGTTGTTTAACACATCTAGATGTGAATATCAGGAAATCAAACCCTTCAGTGTATAGAAAAAGTAAAAGAAATGGCCTTTCTATTTCAATGTATTGGAATTCCAATTGCTACTATCTTATATATAAGATAAATTGCTATTATGTTATATATAAGATAATAGCAATATTTGGGAAATCATCTGATGG
Source organism: Ictalurus furcatus (assembly GCF_023375685.1). Taxonomy (NCBI): domain Eukaryota; kingdom Metazoa; phylum Chordata; class Actinopteri; order Siluriformes; family Ictaluridae; genus Ictalurus; species Ictalurus furcatus. The sequence goes on from NC_071256.1 coordinate 838,784, forward strand.
AGTGAAAAAAAAACCCTTTTCATGAAAGAACGTTTATTAATTCAGAGTCTGTTTGGAATATTTGCAGAGTTATAATTAATTTAATACACCTCCTAAACCACGGGTAAAACAGAGCATAAATAAATGGATTAATGGTGGAATTAAGATAAAGCACAATCACAAGTTTCTGAAATGTTTCTGACTGTACTTCAATAACATCACCTAATAAACTGTAAATAAAATACGGAAGTAAACACATCAGAAACACAGACACTAAAATGCCCAAGACTTTAGCTGCTTTTCTCTCAGATTTCATCGAGTGTGAGGTGATTTTCTGTGTTTTAGGTCGTGTGTGATTATTAAGCTCTCTGATAGCAGTGACATGTTTCTTAGCAATCACAAACACTCGAGTATACAATATGATTATGACAGAGAGTGGAAATATAAATGATACAACAAGATCAAGTACAGACCAAATCTCATTTAGAAAGTAAATACACTCACCAGGACACATTACAGAACCCATGAAGCTTCCATTGAAATAATAGACTGCTGTGATATACGTCAGAGACACACAGCAGTTAGAATAAACCACAATGCACATAGTCCTTCTAGTGATTCTGTTCATGTAGAGAAAGGGGTTTGAGAGAGCCAAATACCTATCCACAGCGATCAGAGCGATATTATAGATGGAACAAATCATGAGGAAACCACTGAACAATAAAAAACAAATGCAGAAAACTCTCCCAAAAATCCAGCATGACTCGATTATCCAGATTAACATTGGTGGCATTACTAAAGCACCAACGAGGAAATCCGACACCGCCAGAGAGAACACGAGCAGGTTTGTTGATGTGTGAAGCTGCTTGAAGTGAAGAACAGAGATGATGACGAGCATATTTCCACACACTGTTAGAAGAACCACAGCAGCTGAACACACGTACAGTAAGATATAAACTGCAGGAGATCCAGATCTCTCTGGACAGGAGAAATGCCCACAGAGATCAGACTGGTTAAACTCTGTCAGATTCATGAATACAGCATTTCTCTAATGTATCTAAAAGTTTAAAGAAACACCTCGTATATGGCATGCTACCAATATAAACCATTAACTGTAAAAGGTCACATATGAATGACTTATGGCTCAAGCAGCTCTGGTTCTTTTATAATACAGAAATTGATCACACCCCCAGAATTTGAGCGGCAGCATATTAGATATGATGTCATACCTTGGTTGAAAAAAAGGCATAGGCGGTTCTGTTTAAAGAATTATACGTGCTATTGTGTAAATTTGTGTGTAAAAAATTCTCAAATAAAAATCAGCTGGTTTTTGGATAGAGTGGATATTTTTGTAGAAAAGCATACAGTGACGTCAAGTGCTTTTGTACCTCTCGCCCTATCAACTCAAAACAATTTTGTTGAAAGTTTTTGGCAACCCCTTTAGCGAGTTTATTACAAGACAGGCCCTAGGGCCAAATCTACAACTACAATGACAGTAAACAAGACAAATGCAGAGCAAATGGAGATAAACATTTTTATGATGTATTGTCAGTTCCAGGAATCCACCTGCCATGTGAGTTTTAGAGAGAGAGAGAGAGAGAGAGAGACTCACTCATCACACTATAACTACCTAGGACTAAAAATCTGTTCCACAGGCAACTTCACTCTGCAATGAATGAACTGAGAGATGAAGGCCGCAGACCATTTTATGCCGTCAAATGACAATTTCTTATATTTCCTTAACCGCCAAGCCACCACACTGAGGTGTGGCGTCCACTAACAAATCAAGAATTTGACAAATGGGAAAAACATTAAGTTGAAACCCTGCATGCAGAATTCTGTAAAAATATCCTACAGGTACATCGGCACACAGCAAACTATGCATGCACTGCACAATTAGGCAAATATCCGCTAATTACAAAAGAATTTCACTGTGCATATGTGACCAATAAAGACTCATTATCATTATCATGAAGCTGAACAGGATTGTATGAACTATAGCTACTTGTACAAACTAGTTAATCTGGGCAAACTGAAAAAAGCTGACTCCCTGGAAAGTCAGTGTATAATTCGCACACAGGGTCACACCAAGGCTACATTGCTGCCTCATCTTCTTTCATTCCTAAAGTCAGTGAGTCGTCACCACCTTTCACCATCCCAGACAGCACAGGTTGGTGGGTTTTTGCCCCTATCCAGTCACACAGTCCTCATTGAGCGCCACATTGAGATGCCTCCAGGCACGGTTGTATGCAGCCGGCCCTACTTGTTACCTGAACACAAAAAAGTGGTTCAGGATGAACTCAAGGTTATGTTCGACATGGGAGTAATCAAGGAGTCCCACAGTGATTTATGCAGCTTCATGGTCTTGGTGTCCAAGGCCAACGGATCTGTCCATTTTTGTGTGGAGTGAGCCAACACAACACCCACAACACACTTGCCTTACACGTGAACGTCAACTTGAATATGAACATAACAAGCTGTGTGCAGCATAGAGTTTGGATTTGTTTGTGTTTATTTATTAATATTGGAAAATAAATAGGACACACAAAGCTCTGTAAAAAGTCACCTGTCTCCCAAGTCCTCACACACACACACACACACACACACACACACACTCACACACACACACACTGGGTTCTCCACAATGGTTTAATAACAGCTAATTTAACAGCTTTAGGTACACAAGGGAAGACTTTATTATTTTTTAACAGAGGTTTGATTGTTGTTGGTAGTATTTGTTTAAGTAAATGTACTGGAATACAAGAAAAAGCTTTTTGCACAGTGCCACAGTTATGCTGCAGCAGGTTTGGGCTAGGCCCCTTAATTCCAGTGAAGGGAAATTTTAATGTATGCTACAGGATCCAAAAACATTCTATAATATTGTGTGCTTCCAACTCTGTAGGAACAGTTTGGGGAAGGCCCACATATGGTGTGATGTGATGATCAGGTGTCCACATACTTTTGGCCATATAGTGTATTATTTAGACTGGACAGCAGTGATTCAATCATCAGTTACATTTTTTTGTATGTCATGGGGAAAGACACAGAGAGTCCCACTGTCTTGGCCTATTGGCAGACCAGATGCCAGCCCTTTCTGTGAAATTACACTCTACATGAAGTGTCTGCTGCTCATGGGCATTAATTATAGGCATGCTGTTCCAGGAAACCTGTGCTCTTCCTACCTGGGTGTCACCATGCAGCTATTCCATGTCCTACAAAGTTAACATAGTCCCTTCCAGTAGCGTGAGTGAGTGCGGTGGACATCTCTGTACACCTTTCCATTCAGTCCTGAGGGTCGGTCCCTCATGACATTGTGACATAGGTTAAGTGATAGTGAAATAAAATGCTTGTTATGCATGTAACTGTGGTTCTATGAACACTGGATAAGCACCAGTGTTCCCTGTACCTCAGAAGCAGCAGGAACCCGGCAGGAACTCGGCTAGAAGGTTGCACGGACCAAGGAATGTTGACCACAGAATTGATGTCAAATACAAAAGTGGCACACTATCTTGATATTATTTAGTACAATAGTTTGCCGGTTTGGGACAAAACCATGGCAGAACACATGCACTGCATCATTATTTATTTTTAAGCACATTATTTTGAAGCTAAATCTCAGCTAAGGCTTCTGTTTGAACAACCTATGACATCATATGTCTGAAACTGTCACTCAAACTTGGGAGGTGTGGTCAAATTACAAGCTATAAAAATATCAGAGCTGGCTTGCTCTATCATGTATTAGATTACTGTTAATGTTTTTCAAAGGCAACACCTAATATACTGTTATTTTTAAATATGTTGAAGACTTTTTAATATGCTGTACTTATGAACCTGACGGAGTTTAACCAGTCTGATCGCTGTGAGCATTTCTCCTGTCCAGAGAGATCTGGATCTCCTGCAGTTTATATCTTACTGTACGTGTGTTCAGCTGCTGTGGTTCTTCTAACACTGTGTGGAAATATGCTCGTCATCATCTCTGTTCTTCACTTCAAGCAGCTTCATACACCAACAAACCTGCTCGTGCTCTCTCTAGCGGTGTCGGATTTCCTCATCGGTGCTTTATTAATGCCACCAACATTAATCTGGATAATCAAGTCATGCTGGATTTTTGGGAGAGCTTTCTGCATCACGTTTTGCATGATTGCCAGTTTCATCGTGGGTTTATCCATCTACAATGTCGCTCTGATCGCTCTGGATCGATATCTGGCTCTCTCAAAACCCTTTCTCTATGCAAACAAAATCTCTAAGTGGACTATGTGCATTGTGGTTTATTCTAACTGGTGTGTGTGTCTAGCATATAGCATAATATTCTATTATTTCAATGTAAACTTAATGGATTTTGTAATTTGTCCTGGAGAGTGTTTTCTCATTATGAATGAGGTTTGGACTGTAATTGATCTTATATTTTCATTTATATTTCCACTCTCTGTCATAATCATATTGTATACTCGAGTGTTTGTGATTGCTAAGAAACATGTCACTGCTATCAGAGAGCTTAATAATCACACACGGCCTAAAACACAGAAAATCACCTCACACTCGATGAAATCTGAGAGAAAAGCAGCTAAAGTCCTGGGCATTTTAGTGTCTGTGTTTCTGATGTGTTTACTTCCGTATTTTATTTACAGTTTATTAGGTGGTGTTATTGAACTACAGACAAAAACTATTCATAAACTTGCGATTGTGCTTTATCTTAATTCCACCATTAATCCGTTTATTTATGGTCTGTTTTACCCATGGTTTAGGAGGTGCATTAAATTAATTATAACTCTGCGAATATTCCAGACAGACTCTGCTTTAATCAATATTCTTTCATGAAAAGGGTTTTTCATGCCTTCTGATAGTGTGCCCAAATATTGCTATTATATTATTATATTATATATCGCTAAAACATCTGTAACAAATAAAATTTGCTCCATTAATATAATGTATATTATAAATTATTACATTACATAATAAGAGTATTTGGTTTGGTGTTATTTATATGGATAGTGGTAATTTGATTTGTTACAGATAAACATTAGCAAAACACAGACCCACTATATAAGAGGGATTGTCTGTAATAGTACAAGTGAATGTATATTGATGAATTCAAGCATGTTTATAAAAACAAGACACATTTGTGCTTTCTTTGTTATTTGTTTTTTAACCCTTGGTGTTAAAATTGTAATGTAGACCACTATTTTGGCAGCTTAAAACTTTATTTCTCTCTTAACATGTACTCTCTGCTGTACTGTAGACACACCATGACATAATAAAGAAGCAAAAGTAAAATCATATTTATTTTTCACTGCTAATGATATTTTTTTCTGTAAAATGAACAGCGTTGGGATGCAAAGCCACATATATCATCTTTACAAATCCACAAGTCTACAGTGTTGTACAGGTATAATGAGGCACTTTAAAGGGAAGATGAGGATGCTGAGTGAATGACACACTCTATTTGTCTGTAGTGATAATATAGTCTGATGAATAAATGAATGCATAAGTCAAGTTTATTTAGCAAAGATTTCACAGAGGAATCTTCCTTTAACATCTGGAACCTGAGGAAAGTATAGACTCTGACCAGTTAAGAGATTTGGCAGGTGGAATTTAAGTGGAAGTGTTAAAGAGAAGCTGGAGGACAGTTGGCAGAGGAGAGGAGAGGAGATGAGAGGAGAAGAGAAGAGAGGAGAAGAGAAGAGAGGAGAAGAGAGGAGAGGGAATCTGTGGTTTCCTCATTTCCCAGCCTGCACACACTACACACACTAAACACACAGTACACACACTACACACACACTACACACACACTGTACACACGCTGTTCCAGGTCAACAATGGGCTTCATATATTTATGAAGAACTCTAATAAGCAGCTGTAGAACAGAGAAGATGGACCCTGGGATGGAGACGGAGGAATCTGAGACACTACGTCTCTGTAGATTATACATGAGATTATACAGAGATTATATCATACTGTAGATAAGGAGTTATATATGAAGTTATTAACGTAGACGCAGTGTCATCGTGTGAGTTTTTAACACAGAGTGTGTACAGTGAAAGACTTTTTAAATGGGGAAAGTATCTGTTGCATGGTTTCAGGAAGTTGTTTTTAGAAATGCGTCCAGCGTCCCGTAACAGTGACCTTGACCTGTGACCTGTCACGGAAACTTAACCCCGACTTCCTGGTGGCTGTAATTCCTCTCTGAAATGTAACGTTAAACAGCAAAGTGAAATTCTTTTCTTTTCCAGCATGTTAGGCTGGCCTTCACACAAGGAAAGCCATTCACGCTTTGAAGTGAACACTCCACATGAAGAAACTAGAAACAACCAAAACACACCAGGTTTCTCACGCAGCATCCACTGCACAGTTCCAGGTCATCAGAGTGAGGAGAAAAGGATGGAGGATGTACAGTGCTCCAAACGTAGTCACAAGCTGACAGGTGCATAGCTCTATATGATGTATTTGAGGCCCGACGTGTGTAGGATGGGAGAGGAAAAAAGATGGGTGAAGATGGGTGCATTACAGTAGTCATGGGTCAAACGAGACTTTGTTAAATGTCTAGGCACCACTCAGGGGCTACAGCAGAACCTGGACCTGTTTCAGCAGTAATATCAGACTTGGGCCCTGACAGTCAACTTGAAAAGCTCTCATATTACAGAAAAGAGTCCGATCTCAGGGACATTCACCTCCACAACATTAGATCAGACAAAACAGCAATGTGTAAAGAATATAATTATTCAGGACTAAACATGACCTCATAATGAACACTCACTCCCACGGTCACGCAGAGTTCTGTAAAGTACTGAGAAACGTGACACATGATGCGTGCCGAGACAAATCCAGGCTGATTCTCATTATTGCCAAAAATACACCATTAAATACTGGTTCCATTTTAAAGAACATTTAAAGGACAATGAGCCGCACTTGTAACACTGAAAAGCCCTGCAATGCCAAGAGCTTATCACAGCATAGATTCCTCTCACTGACCTCAGCACACTAACACACACCAAGTGTACACTAACACACACCAAGTGTACACTAACACACACCAACATTACACTAACACACACCAACTCTACAGTGTGGGGAGCACAACTGCCCTGTACACTTTCAGCTTGGTCTGGTCGGTGATGCCTCTTCGGTTCCAAACCTTGGCATACAGTCTCCCGAAAGCTGAGCTGGCTCTCGCAATGCAGACGTTAACTTCGTCATCTATTGTGACATTTTGTGACAATGTGCTGCTGAGGTAGGTGAACTTGGTCACTGTTTTCAGTCTCTGACCATTGACAGTGATGTTGGGCTCTGTATAGGGCTTCCCTGGGGTTGGCTGATGCATGACCTCAGTCTTCTTGGTGCTGATGGTGAGACCGAAGTTTGTGCAGGCACTGGAGAACCTGTTAATGCTGCGTTGCATGTACGTTTCTGTGCTAGCGTTAAGGGCACAGTCACCAGCAAAGAGGAAGTCTCTGATAATGTCTGTCGAAACCTTGTTTTTCGCTTGGAGCCTCCTGAGACTGAACAGATTACCATCTGTGCGGTACTTGATGCCTATCCCAACATCACCGTCTCTAATGGCGTCAGTCAGCATTGCAGAGAACATGAGAGAGAGGCTGAACAGGGTCGGCGCCAGGACACAACCCTGCTTGACGCCACTGGAAACTGGGAATGGTTGAGACGCTTCTCTGTTGTCTAGGACTCTTGCCTGCATGCCGTCATGGAACTGCTGCACCATGGCTATGAACTTCCTTGGGCATCCGTACTTGGCCTTAATTTTCCAAAGAACTTCTCTGCTGACAGTGTCAAAGGCCCTGGTCAGGTTGACGTAGGTAGAGAAGAGGTCGGCGTTCTGGTCCATACATTTCTCTTGTAGCTGCCATGCTGCAAACACCATGTCGATGGTACCGCGCTCTTTCCGAAATCCACACTGGCTCCCTGGTAGAAGCCTTTGGTTGAGGTGAGCGTTCAGGCGGTTCAGCAGAACCTGGGCAAGAATCTTGCCTGCGATGGATAGCAAGGATATGCCACGGTGGTTGTCGCAGGACTGGTGGTTCCCTTTGCTCTTGTACAAATGAATGATGGAGGCATCTTTGAAATCCTGTGGTGTCGTCTCTTGTTGCCACATCAGTAGGAAGAGCTGATGAAGTCTCTGTGTTAAAGCTGTGCCTCCTTCCTTGTAGACCTCTGCTGGGATGGAGTCTGAGCCAGGAGCTTTGCCACTGGAGAGGAGACATATCGCTTTCTGAATCTCAAGCAAGGTTGGAGGATCATACAGTGCTTCGTTGATGGGTATTTGGGGGAGACATCTGATGGCTTCATCATTGATGGCTGAAGGTCGGTTCAGGACGTTGTCAAAGTGTTCGGCCCAACATTCGAGAATCTTCTTCTTGTCAGTGATCAATGTATTCCCATCTGAGCTGAGGAGAGGACATGAGCCTGATGACGTGGGTCCGTGCACTTCTTTCAAAGAGTCATAGCAGAGGATGAACATGAATCTCTTCATGTCATGCCTGTCTGCATAGCCTTGGATCCCATCAGCTTTGTTGCTCAGCCATGTGTCTTGTATCTGGCAGAGTCTCTGCTGTACCAATCTGCGTACGTTTTTGTACGCATCCTTCTTGGAGGTGGATGTAGGGTTGTTGAGGTAGGTTTGATGGAGGCGGTGTTTCTTGTTCAGCAACTGCTTAATGTCTTCGCTGTTCTCATCAAACCAATCTTTGTGCTTTCTGACTCAGAATTTCAGTAGCTGTGTTGTAGACCAGTTCTCCTAGAGCCGCCCAGTCAGCTTCCACATTCTGACTGTCCAGAGAGGTGGATTCCAGACAATCATCCAGGGCATCCATAAAAGACTGCTTGGTTCTACCACACTTCAGCTTTGTAATGTTTAGACGTTTAGGGGCCTTTTTCCCCTGTGGGCGTCTCTTTGGCTGGATGCGGATGTTGAGCTTGGTGATGATGAGACGGTGGTCTGTCCAGCATTCGGCTCAACACATAGACTTGGTCACGCGTACATCCTGCCTGTCCCTCTTCCTGACGATGATGTAGTCGATGAGGTGCCAGTGCTCTGAGCAAGGGTGCATCCATGACGTCCGATTATGGGTTGGGAGGCCGAATACTGTGTTGGTGATCAGCAGTTCATGTTCGGCGCAAGTCTGAAGCAAAAGGAGACCGTTGCTGTTGCAGTGACCCACTCCATGCTTTCCTAGCACTCTATCCCAGGCAGAGCTGTCATTTCTGACTCTCACGTTAAAGTCGCCTAGAATGGCGAGCTTGTCTGTTCTAGGAACATCAGCAATGACAGAGTGGAGGTCCTCGTAGAACTTGGCCTTCACTTTATCTGGGTTGGTCATGGTTGGAGCATAGCAGCTGATGATTGTAAGGTGGTTTCTTCCAGACAGGAGGGGGAGTTTCATGGTCATGAGCCTGTCGTTGACTCCCTTGGTAAGGCCTGCCAACTTGCCAGTCAGTGCTGATTTTACTGCAAAGCCGACACCAGCTTCTCGGTGCTCGTTGTTGTCTCGACCACACCAGAAAAAGGTGTATCCAGAGCCCCTTTCTTAAAGTTCACCTTTGCCTGCGAGCTGGGTCTCGCTCAGGGCCGCAATGTCGATGTTGTATCTGAATAATTCATTTTATCAGAGCGGGTCTCCTCTGGGGTCTGTCCGTGTCATGCCTGTCCATGAGAGTGCGCACATTCCATGCACCTAAGGTGAGAGGAACGATCCTCGTTTTCTTCTTTGTGTTTTTGTGCTTGATTAGGGCCCCCACCAGCCGCGTTAAGCTGGTTAGGGAAGTTTTGGAGCAGGCATTGTTTAGGGCACCTTTTCTAGCCCCTTCCTCATGCCTGGAGGTGAGCAGTGCTAAATAGGGCTGCTCAGTCGCTCAGGGGGCTGCCGGACTTCACTGCTGCTCCATTTCGTGAAGAACGACCATATAGCCTGGGCCGCCTGTGTGCAGGGTTGCGGCTACTGCTGCCAGTGTATCCACACCTGCCGCTTTGTCGCTTGCCTGTCGCCACAGGACTTGGAGGTTGGGATGGATAGTAGATGACAAAATGACTTGCGCGGTGACTTGGTTTAAAGTGAGGAAGAGTTGCGCATTTCGTCGACCTCACTCTCTCGCCCAAAACCAACTGGGTCAAACAGCAAGACAAAGTCAAGATGGCTGGAGTCGGAGTTGAGTGCAGTGGATGACCTTGACGACCTTTGTGACTCGCCATGCTCTTGAAGCGCTCCACAGCGCTTTGCTGGGAATCGCCTTTCTGCCCGTTGGCCTGTTCTTCCGCACAGATTGCCAAATCCATCCATCTATCCATCCATCTTCTACCGCTTACTCCTTCTTCAGGTTCACGGGGAACCTGGAGTCTATCCCAGGAAGCATCGGGCACAAGGCGGGGTACACCCTGGAGAGGGTGCCAGTCCATCGCAGTTGCCAAATCCAGTCTTTACTATTTACACATAGCTGGGAGGCTCGTGGAGGACGGGAGTGTCTATCTTCCCAAGTCCTTGTGACTTGCCCACTGTCCACACAATAACACTACACTAACACACACCAACAATGGACTAACATACACCAGCACTACTCTAACACACTAATTCTACATCAACACAGACCAACACTAACCAACACTACACTGACCCACATCCACAACACACGTCAATACTACACTAACACATAAACACATCGGACTAACACACACCAACCCTAGACCCTCTGACGGCACCTCACAACTATACAACTTTATTTTAAAAAGTATTTTGATTTCAATGAAGATTCCTGTGAACTTACATTCACGATTCTGCTTATGTGTGTTTTTGCACAGTGCATGACTTAAAAATATTGCCACATGCCTGGTCTATCCCAGCACCCCCAGTTCATCAGTGTGCTCGGTGAGCTTTTCCAATCATACTGATGTTGGCACAATTATTATTTTATTCCCATTCATACTTTATCATTAGCCATGTTTCTATCCACCTATTTTTATGTGCATTTCGGAATATCACATTAAAAAATGCTAGATGCAAACACCAAGATGCGCATAAATTCTAAAAATGCACATTAAAAACTTACACGCTCAATTGAGTCTGATAAATTCTTTATCCGATTATAGGACGTGCACAAAAATTACGATGGAAACACATTTACTGAATAAATTTCTCGATGCACATCATCAACGAGGGCCTGTAGTATGATTGAGGGCCAACCCTTTCTGTTCACATAATCCCTGTAACTCTTAGTGGGGGCCAAAATAGGGATTATGGGTTCCATCCAGAGCTCCATGTACTAGTGGTACATGGTGGGTGGTGTAGTTGCGTTCAGCTACCTCGCGCGCCTCAGCCAGGTCAGGTCATTTTATTTAGTTGCTCATCATGTGTGCACGAATATGAAAAAAGTCCCACAAAGCGATGCTTTATTCGCAAATGTTTTGTGCGATATTCCAGTGTCGCGCATAATTTACATTCACAACTTTGGACGGAAACATACAGTATCTCACAAAAGTGAGTACATGCTGCACATTTTTGTAAATATTTGATTATAACTTTTCATGTGACAACACTGAAGAAATGACACTTTGCTACAATGTAAAGTAGTGAGTGTACAGCTTGTATAACAGTGTAAATTTGCTGCCCCCTCAAAATAACTCAACACACAGCCATTAATGTCTAAACCGCTGGCAACAAAAGTGAGTACACCCCTAAGTGAAAATGTCCAAATTAGGCCCAAAGTGTCAATATTTTGTGTGGCCACCATTATTTTCCAGCACTGCCTTAACTCTCTTGGGCATGGAGTTCACCAGAGCTTCACAGGTTGCCACTGGAGTCCTCTTCCACTCCTCCATGACGACATCACAGAGCTGGTGGATGTTAGAGACCTTGTGCTCCTCCACCTTCCATTTGAGAATGCCCCACAGATGCTCAATAGGGTTTAGGTCTGGAGACATGCTTGGCCAGTCCATCACCTTCACCCTCAGCTTCTTTAGCAAGGCAGTGGTCGTCTTGGAGGTGTGTTTGGGGTCATTATCATGCTGGAATACTGCCCTGCGGCCCAGTCTCCGAAGGGAGGGGATCATGCTCTGCTTCAGTATGTCACAGGACATGTTGGTATTCATGGTTCCCTCAATGAACTGTAGCTCCCCACTGCCGGCAGCACTCATGCAGCCCCAGACCATGACACTCCCACCACCATGCTTTACTGTAGGCAAGACACACTTGTCTTTGTACTCCTCACCTGGTTGCCACCACACACGCTTGACACCATCTGAACCAAATAAGTTTATCTTGGTCTCATCAGACCACAGGACATGGTTCCAGTAAACCATGTCCTGAGTCTGCTTGCCTTCAACAAACTGTTTGCGGGCTTTCTTGTGCATCATCTTTAGAAGAGGCTTCCTTCTGGGACGACAGCCATGCAGACCAATTTGATGCAGTGTGCAGCGTATGGTCTGAGCACTGACAGGCTGACCCCCCGCCCCTTCAACCTCTGCAGCAATGCTGGCAGCACTCATACGTCTATTTCCCAAAGACAACCTTTGGATATGATGCTGAGCATGTGCACTCAACTTCTTTGGTCGACCATGCCGAGGCCTGTTCTGAGTGGAACCTGTCCTGTTAAACCACTGTATGGTCTTGGTCACCGTGCTGCAGCTCAGTGTCAGGGTTTTGGCAATCTTCTTATAGCCTAGGCCATCTTTATGTAGAGCAACATTTCTTTTTTTCATAAAGTTCTTTGCCATGAGGTGCCATGTTGATCTTCCAGTGACCAGTATGAGGGAGTGTGAGAGCAATGACACCAAATTTAACACACTTGCTCCCCATTCACACCTGAGACCTTGTAACACTAACAAGTCACATGACACCGGGGAGGGAAAATGGCTAATTGGGCCCACTTTGGACATTTTCACTTAGGGGTGTACTCACTTTTGTTGCCAGCGGTTTAGACATTAATGGCTGTGTGTTGAGTTATTTTGAGGGAACAGCAAATTTACACTGTTACACAAGCTGTACACTCACTACTTTACATTATAGCAAAGTGTCATTTCTTCAGTGTTGTCACATGAAAAGTTATAATCAAATATTTACAAAAATGTGAGGGGTGTACTCACTTTTCTGAGATACTGTATCTATTGAATTTGAAGGTTATTTTTACATTACATTCAAAATATGAATGTTTTAACATATAATGACATGATGATAATTGTATTAAACGGACAGAGAAATGGAGTAGGTTATTCACTCAGCATCCTCATATGGCACGACAGTGACATGACTAAGAACAAAACGTCCCTCTCAAATTGATGAGAAGATCAGGAGAAACCTGGGTAGGGAGGCTGCCGAGAGGCCTACAGCAACATTAAAAGAATTGCTGCGATTTCTGGCAAATACTGGTTGCTCCCTACATGTGATAACAATCTCCCGAATTCTTCATATCTCCAGGCTTTGGGGTGGGGGGGCAACAAAAAACAAACAAACAAACAATAAATAAATACATCCAAAACCATGTGGAATAATGTGTTATGGTCTGATGAGACCAAAGTTGAACTTTTTGGCCATAATACCAAAAGATATGTTTGGCAGAAAAACACAGCACATCACCAGAAGAACCTGATCCCGACAGGGAAGCATGATGGTGGCAGCATCAGACTTTGGGGTTGTTTTTCTTCAGCTGGAACTGGGGCTTTAATCAGGGTGGAGGGAATAATGAACAGCTCCAAAAATGATGGAGTCAGTTTTTGTGCAAAACCTTAAGGCTTCTGCTAAAACACTGAAAATGAAGAGGAATTTAAATTTTCAGCGCGACAACGACCCAAAGCAAACCAATCTTATCCTGAAAGGACCGGTGTGGGAGCAGGTTTTCATTCCAACCAAGCAGAAGCCACACCTGCGACTATTGAAAGCCAAGATCAACTGATTAAAGAGGTGGAATTAGGTGTGCCTCCTGCTTGGTTGGAATGAAAACCTGCACTCACACCGGCCCTTTGCGGATAAGATTGGACACCCTGCTCCAGATCAACAAAGGAACAGCTTCACCAAAACAAGTTCAAGATTTTTGTATGGTCCAGCCAGAGTCCAGACCTAAATCACAATCAAAGATCTGTGCGGTGACCTGAAGAGGGCTGTGTACAGGAGATGCCCAGCTGATCAGACAGAGTTAGAATGCTTTTACAAGCAAGAATGGCAAATTATTGCTAAGTGAAGACGCTCCAAACTGATCGATTCTTACCCAAAAATACTGAAAGCTGCAATAAAATCTTAAGGTGCTTCAGCTAAGTATTAGTTTAGGGGTGAGCAAACTTATACATTCACGTTATTGTACTTTTTTTCTGCCTAAAAGGATTCATATTGTTTTTCACTTTAATTAATAGGTTAAAATTTCACAATAAAAGGTAGAAAAGGTTCTGACATGATTTATCATGGTTTAATTTTCTTACATCACAAAAACCTGCCATTCTAACAGGGGTGCATAAACTTTTTATATCCACAGTAGATTTGCGGTTTTCTGTATATTGTGTTAGTTCAGTTTCTACATTCTCACTTTTTACTTTATCATACTTATTTTAAGATGCTGGTACCTTTTACTATTAATGTTAAAAAAAATTACAGTTCTTATCCCATGACAAACTTCTTACTCACTTAATCACAAGTTATTTCTGTACAATGCATTTGTCATTGTAAAGACAGTTCAACAAATATTTTGCATACTTATTATTAACGTAACAAATGAATTTCATGAGAGAACATTTATTAATTCAGAGTCAGTTTGGAATATGTGCAGAGTTATAATTAATTTAATGCACCTCCTAAACCACGGGTAAAACAGAGCATAAATAACAGGATTAATGGTGGAATTAAGACAAAACACAATTGAAACTTTCTGAAATGTTTCTGTCTGTAGTTCAATAACATCACCTAATAAACTGTAAATAAAATACGGAAGTAAACACATCAGAAACACAGACACTAAAATGCCCAGGACTTTAGCTGCTTTTCTCTCAGATTTCATCGAGTGTGAGGTGATTTTCTGTGTTTTAGGCCGTGTGTGATTATTAAGCTCTCTGATAGCAGTGGCATGTTTCTTAGCAATCACAAACACTCGAGTATACAATATGATTATGACAGAGAGTGGAAATATAAATGAAAATATAAGGTCAATTACATACGAAACCTCATTCAGAAAGAGAGAACACTCTCCAGGACACATTACGGTATTTGTAAAGTTTCCATTGAAATATAAGAGTGCTGAGCTATAGGCCAGCACCACACACCAGACAAATACAATTACAATACCAGTGATCCTCACAGACACTCTGTTCATGTAGAGAAAGGGGTTTGAGAGAGCCAAATACCGATCCACAGCGACCAGAGCGATATTATAGATGGACGAGATTGTGAGGAAACCACAAATCAACAAAAAACAAATGCAGAAAGCTCTCCCAAAAATCCAGCATGACTCGATTATGGAGATTAACATCGGCGGCATTAATAAAGCACCAACAAGGAAATCCGACACCGCTAGAGAGAACACGAGCATGTTTGTCGGTGTGTGAAGCTGCTTGAAGTGAAGAACAGAGATGATAATGAGAAGATTTCCACACACTGTTAGAAGAACCACAGCAGCTGAACACACGTACAGTAAGATATAAACTGCAGGAGATCCAGATCTCTCTGGACAGGAGAAATGCCCACAGAGATCAGACTGGTTAAACTCTGTCAGATTCATGAATACAGCATTTCTCTAATGTATCTAAAAGTTTAAAGAAACACCTCGTATATGGCATGCTACCAATATAAACCATTAACTGTAAAAGGTCACATATGAATGACTTATGGCTCAAGCAGCTCTGGTTCTTTTATAATACAGAAATTGATCACACCCCCAGAATTTGAGCGGCAGCATATTAGATATGATGTCATACCTTGGTTGAAAAAAAGGCATAGGCGGTTCTGTTTAAAGAATTATACGTGCTATTGTATAAATTTGTGTGTAACAAAATCTCAAATAAAAATCAGCTGGTTTTTGGATAGAGTGGATATTTTTGTAGAAAAGCATACAGTGACGTCAAGTGCTTTTGTACCTCTCGCCCTATCAAGTCAAAACAATTTTGTTAAAAGTTTTTGGCAACCCCTTTAGCGAGTTTATTACAAGACAGGCCCTAGGGCCAAATTACAATTTACAAATTTACAAATTTTGCCCTAGGGCAAAACTACAATGACAGTAAACAAGACAAATACAGAGCAAATGGAGATAAACATTTTTATGATGTATTGTCAGTTCCAGGAATCCACCTGCCATGTGAGTTTTAGACAGAGACAGAGGGGGAGAGAGAGAGAGAGAGAGAGAGAGAGACTCACTCATCACACTATAACTATCAAGGACTAAAAATCAGTTCCACAGGCAACTTCACTCTGCAATGAATGAACTGAGAGATGAAGGCCGCAGACCATTTTATGCCGTCAAATGACAATTTCTCGTAGAGATTCCTGTTAGAATTTGGCTGAAAATACTAGAATCAGTAATGGGGCTGATTCACCTCTGTGATAATGATAACGAGTCTTTATTAGTCATTACATTACAGCACAGTGAAATTCTTTTTTTTTTTTACAGCATGTTAGGAACTTGGGGTCAGAGCACAGGGTCAGCCATGATACAGCGCCCCTGGAGCAGTGAGGGTTAAGGGCAAATTCTCAAATTCTCAAGGGCCCAACAGTGGCAGCTTGGCAGTGCTGGGGCTTGAACCCCCCGACTTTCCAATCAGTAACCCAGAGCCTTATCCACCAAGCCACCACACTGAGGTGTGGCGTCCACTAACAAATCAAGAATTTGACAAATGGGAAAAACATTAAGTTGAAACCCTGCATGCAGAATTCTGTAAAAATATCCTACAGGTACATCGGCACACAGCAAACTATGCATGCACTGCACAATTAGGCAAATATCCGCTAATTACAAAAGAATTTCACTGTGCATATGTGACCAATAAAGACTCATTATCATTATCATGAAGCTGAACAGGATTGTATGAACTATAGCTACTTGTACAAACTAGTTAATCTGGGCAAACTGAAAAAAGCTGACTCCCTGGAAAGTCAGTGTATAATTCGCACACAGGGTCACACCAAGGCTACATTGCTGCCTAATCATCTTTCATTCCTAAAGTCAGTGAGTCGTCACCACCTTTCACCATCCCAGACAGCACAGGTTGGTGGGTTTTTTCCCCTATCCAGTCACACAGTCCTCATTGAGCGCCACATTGAGATGCCTCCAGGCACGGTTGTATGCAGCCGGCCCTACTTGTTACCTGAACACAAAAAAGTGGTTCAGGATGAACTCAAGGTTATGTTCGACATGGGAGTAATCAAGGAGTCCCACAGTGATTTATGCAGCTTCATGGTCTTGGTGTCCAAGGCCAACGGATCTGTCCATTTTTGTGTGGAGTGAGCCAACACAACACCCACAACACACTTGCCTTACACGTGAACGTCAACTTGAATGTGAACATAACAAGCTGTGTGCAGCATAGAGTTTGGATTTGTTTGTGTTTATTTATTAATATTGGAAAATAAATAGAAAGCTCTGTAAAAAGTCACCTGTCTCCCAAGTCCTCACACACACACACACACACACACACACACACACACACACACTGGGTTCTCCACAATGGTTTAATAACAGCTAATTTAACAGCCTTAGGTACACAAGGGAAACTTTATTATTTTTTAACAGAGGTTTGATTGTTGTTGGTAGTATTTGTTTAAGTAAATGTACTGGAATACAAGAAAAAGCTTTTTGCACAGTGCCACAGTTATGCTGCAGCGGGTTTGGGCTAGGCCCCTTAATTCCAGTGAAGGGAAATTTTAATGTATGCTACAGGATCCAAAAACATTCTATAATATTGTGTGCTTCCAACTCTTTAGGAACAGTTTGGGGAAGGCCCACATATGGTGTGATGTGATGATCAGGTGTCCACATACTTTTGGCCATATAGTGTATTATTTAGACTGGACAGCAGTGATTCAATCATCAGTTACATTTTTTGTATGTCATGGGGAAAGACACAGAGAGTCCCACTGTCTTGGCCTATTGGCAGACCAGATGCCAGCCCTTTCTGTGAAATTACACTCTACATGATGTGTCTGCTGCTCATGGGCATTAATTATAGGCATGCTGTTCCAGGAAACCTGTGCTCTTCCTACCTGGGTGTCACCATGCAGCTATTCCATGTCCTACAAAGTTAACATAGTCCCTTCCAGTAGCGTGAGTGAGTGCGGTGGACATCTCTGTACACCTTTCCATTCAGTCCTGAGGGTCGGTCCCTCATGACATTGTGACATAGGTTAAGTGATAGTGAAATAAAATGCTTGTTATGCATGTAACTGTGGTTCTATGAACACTGGATAAGCACCAGCGTTCCCTGTACCTCAGAAGCAGCAGGAACCCGGCAGGAAGGTTGCACGGACCAAGGAATGTTGACCACAGAATTGATGTCAAATACAAAAGTGGCACACTATCTTGATATTATTTAGTACAATAGTTTGCCGGTTTGGGACAAAACCATGGCAGAACACATGCACTGCATCATTATTTATTTTTAAGCACATTATTTTGAAGCTAAATCTCAGCTAAGGCTTCTGTTTGAACAACCTATGACATCATATGTCTGAAACTGTCACTCAAACTTGGGAGGTGTGGTCAAATTACAAGCTATAAAAATATCAGAGCTGGCTTGCTCTATCATGTATTAGATTACTGTTAATGTTTTTCAAAGGCAACACCTAATATACTGTTATTTTTAAATATGTTGAAGACTTTTTAATATGCTGTACTTATGAACCTGACGGAGTTTAACCAGTCTGATCGCTGTGAGCATTTCTCCTGTCCAGAGAGATCCTTATCTCCTGCAGTTTATATCTTACTGTACGTGTGTTCAGCTGCTGTGGTTCTTCTAACAGTGTGTGGAAATCTTCTCGTCATCATCTCTGTTCTTCACTTCAAGCAGCTTCATACACCAACAAACCTGCTCGTTCTCTCTCTGGCATTGTCGGATTTCCTCATCGGTACTTTAGTAATGCTTCCAGTGTTAATCTGGACGATCGAGTCATGCTGGATTTTTGGGAGAGCTTTCTGCATCACGTTTTGCATGATTGCCAGTTTCATCGTGGGTTTATCCATCTACAATGTCGCTCTGATCGCTCTGGATCGATATTTGGCTCTCTCAAAACCCTTTCTCTATGCAAACAAAATCTCTAAGTGGACTATGTGCATTGTGGTTTATTCTAACTGGTGTGTGTGTCTAGCATATAGCATAATATTCTATTATTTCAATGTAAACTTAATGGATTTTGAATTTTGTCCTGGTGAGTGTGTTATCTTTTTCAATGATGTTTGGTCTGCAATTGATCTTGTATTTTCATTTATATTTCCACTCTCTGTCATAATCATATTGTATACTCGAGTGTTTGTGATTGCTAAGAAACATGTCACTGCTATCAGAGAGCTTAATAATCACACACGGCCTAAAACACAGAAAATCACCTCACACTCGATGAAATCTGAGAGAAAAGCAGCTAAAGTCCTGGGCATTTTAGTGTCTGTGTTTCTGATGTGTTTACTTCCGTATTTTATTTACACTTTATTAAGTGACATTATTGAAATACAGACAAAAACTATTCATAAACTCTTGATTGTGGGTTATCTTAATTCCACCATTAATCCGTTTATTTATGCTCTGTTTTACCCGTGGTTTAGGAGGTGCATTAAATTAATTATAACTCTGCGAATATTCCAGACAGACTCTGCTTTAATCAATATTCTTTCATGAAAAGGGTTTTTCATGCCTCCTGATAGTGTGCCCAAATATTGCTATTATATTATTATATTATATATCGCTAAAACATCTGTAACAAATAAAATTTGCTCCATTAATATAATGTATATTATAAAATATTACATTTCATAATAAGAGTATTTGGTTTGGTGTTATTTATATGGATAGTGGTAATTTGATTTGTTACAGATAAACATTAGCAAAACACAGACCCACTATGTAAGAGGGATTGTCTGTAATAGTACAAGTGAATGTATATTGATGAATTCAAGCATGTTTATAAAAACAAGACACATTTGTGCTTTCTTTGTTATTTGTTTTTTAACCCTTGGTGTTAAAATTGTAATGTAGACCACTATTTTGGCAGCTTAAAACTTTATTTCTCTCTTAACATGTACTCTCTGCTGTACTGTAGACACACCATGACATAATAAAGAAGCAAAAGTAAAATCATATTTATTTTTCACTGCTAATGATATTTTTTTCTGTAAAATGAACAGCGTTGGGATGCAAAGCCACATATATCATCTTTACAAATCCACAAATCTACAGTGTTGTACAGGTATAATGAGGCATTTTAAAGGGAAGATGAGGATGCTGAGCGAATGACACACTCTACTTGTCTGTAGTGATAATATAGTCTGATGAATAAATGAATGCATAAGTCAAGTTTATTTAGCAAAGATTTCACAGAGGAATCTTCCTTTAACATCTGGAACCTGAGGAAAGTATAGACTCTGACCAGTTAAGAAATTTGGCAGGTGGAATTTAAGTGGAAGTGTTAAAGAGAAGCTGGAGGACAGTTGGCAGAGGAGAGGAGAGGAGATGAGAGGAGAAGAGAAGAGAGGAGAAGAGAAGAGAGGAGAAGAGAGGAGAGGGAATCTGTGGTTTCCTCATTTCCCAGCCTGCACACACTACACACACTAAACACACAGTACACACACTACACACACACTACACACACACTGTACACACGCTGTTCCAGGTCAACAATGGGCTTCATATATTTATGAAGAACTCTAATAAGCAGCTGTAGAACAGAGAAGATGGACCCTGGGATGGAGATGGAGGAAACTGAGACCCTACGTCTCTGTAGATTATACATGAGATTATACAGAGATTATATCATACTGTAGATAAGGAGTTATATATGAAGTTATTAACGTAGACGCAGTGTCATCGTGTGAGTTTTTAACACAGAGTGTGTACAGTGAAAGACTTTTTAAATGGGGAAAGTATCTGTTGCGTGGTTTCAGGAAGTTGTTTTTAGAAATGCGTCCAGCGTCCCGTAAGAGTGACCTTGACCTGTGACCTGTCACGGAAACTTAACCCCTACTTCCTGGTGGCTGTAATTCCTCTCTAAAATGTAATGTTAAACAGCAAAGTGAAATTCTTTTCTTTTCCAGCATGTTAGGCTGGCCTTCACACAAGGAAAGCCATTCACGCTTTGAAGTGAACACTCCACATGAAGAAACTAGAAACAACCAAAACACACCAGGTTTCTCACGCAGCATCCACTGCACAGTTCCAGGTCATCAGAGTGAGGAGAAAAGGATGGAGGATGTACAGTGCTCCAAACGTAGTCACAAGCTGACAGGTGCATAGCTCCATATGATGTATTTGAGGCCCGACGTGTGTAGGATGGGAGAGGAAAAAAGATGGGTGACGATGGGTGCATTACAGTAGTCATGGGTCAAACGAGACTTTGTTAAATGTCTAGGCACCACTCAGGGGCTACAGCAGAACCTGGACCTGTTTCAGCAGTAATATCAGGCTTGGGCCCTGACAGTCAACTTGAAAAGCTCTCATATTACAGAAAAGAGTCCGATCTCAGGGACATTCACCTCCACAACATTAGATCAGACAAAACAGCAATGTGTAAAGGATATAATTATTCAGGACTAAACATGACCTCATAATGAACACTCACTCCCACGGTCACGCAGAGTTCTGTAAAGTACTGAGAAACGTGACACATGATGCGTGCCGAGACAAATCCAGGCTGATTCTCATTATTACCAAAAACACACCATTAAATACTGGTTCCATTTTAAAGAACATTTAAAGGACAATGAGCCGCACTCGTAACACTGAAAAGCCCTGCAATGCCAAGAGCTTATCACAGCATAGATTCCTCTCACTGACCTCAGCACACTAACACACACCAAGTGTACACTAACACACACCAACTCTACACTAACACACACCAACATTACACTAACACACACCAACTCTACACTAACACACACCAAGTGTACACTAACACACACTAACACACACCAAGTGTACACTAACACACACCAACATTACACTAACACACACCAACTCTACACTAACACACACCAACATTACACTAACACACACCAACTGTACACAAACACACACTAACACACACCAACTCTACACTAACACACACCAAGTGTACACTAACACACACTAACACACACCAACTCTACACTAACACACACCAAGTGTACACTAACACACACCAACTCTACACTAACACACACCAACATTACACTAACACACACCAACTCTACACTAACACACACCAAGTGTACACTAACACACACTAACACACACCAACTCTACACTAACACACACCAAGTGTACACTAACACACACCAACATTACACTAACACACACCAACTCTACACTAACACACACACCAAGTGTAAACTAATACTGTACGGAATTTAGCCAGCGGTGGGCAGAGTGTGCAGAAGTGGGATCGGGAGGTGTAGTGCTCAGTCGTCCGTGGGGCTGCCGGGGTCATGCTGGGGTTTTCCAGAGTGGCGGGGATACCATTCTGCCATCAGGTGACGCTCTGGGTGCAGCCAGGGGAAAAGACACAACACAGATTAGTGCACATGCACTAAAAGCGTTCTCTCCTCTTGCGAGCGGAGGATCGCCCTTTTATACTCTCCCCTCGGCTGCTGGGTGGTGGAATTTTGCCATGCCGCACACCATTCACCAGTCGTGTGTGTGTCTGCGGCCCCACCTGGCAGCCACGCGCTCTCCGGCTGTCCAAAACATTGGTTCTGCTGAAGCAGAGCTATCTCTTCAGCACCACAGCGGCAGTCACGGGAGGAGCGATCTTTGTTTCTTGTGCCTTGGCCGCCGGCCTGTTGCCACAGTACCCTCCCCCCAGCTCCGAGCCTACTGCTGTCGTGTGTCGGGCCCACAGTGCATCACATCGTGAGAGGCCATCTGCATTCCCATGTTGGGTCCCCGCCCGGTGCTGGACCTGGAAAGAGAAATCCTGCAACGAGAGGAACCATCGGGTTACCCTGGCGTTAGTGTCCTTGGCCTTGGCCATCCACTGCAGTGGGGCGTGGTCTGTCACCAGGACAAAGTGCTGACCGGCCAGGTAATATCGCAGCTCCTTGATGGCCCATTTTATCACCAGGGCCTCTCTTTGCACGGCCGCATACCTCCTCTAAGCTGGGGACAACTTTCGGCTGATGTAGTGGACCGGGTGTTCCTCTCCGCCGAAGGTCTGCGAGAGAACAGCGCCCAGCCCGGTCTCGGATGCATCTGTGTGCACAGTGAATGGAAGGGCGAAGTCCGGATTGCGTAGCACTGGGGCACTAGTGAGGGTTTCTTTCAGGGCTTGGAAAGCCCACTCCGCTACTGTAGACCATTTCACCCGATCCGGCTGGCCCTTCTTCGTGAGATCTGAGAGGAGAAGTTAGGCACGAACGAGAAGTTAGGCACATACCCCGCCAACCCCAAGAAGGCACGTACCTGTTTTTTCGATGTAGGTCGGGGATAGTCTTTCACTGCCACAATTTTCTTCATTTGGGTCTTCAGTAAGCCCTGGCCAATACGGTACCCTAGGTACTGTGCCTCAGTCAGCCCCAGGTGGCATTTTTTGGGGCTGGCTATCAGCCCGGCCTTCCGGAGCTCCTTCAGGACCTCCCCAAGGTGGAAAAGGTGATCCGACAAGTGGAAGACTGGATGACCACATCGTCCCGATAGGCGGCTGCGAATGCACGATGGGGTCACAGGACAATGTCCATCAGCCGTTGGAACGTTGCGGGCGCTCCGTGGAGGCCGAAGGGGAGAACCTGGTATTGCCAGTGGTCGTTTGCCGTGCTGAAGGCTGTCTTCGGTCTCTCCTCTGGGGCCAGCACCACTTCCCAGTAGCCTTTGGTCAGGTCCAGGGTGGATATGAACCGGGCCCTCCCCAATCGCTCCACTAGGTCATCCACTTGGAGGAGGGGATAGCTGTCAAACTCCAAGACCTGGTTCAGCTTCTGGAAGTCATTGCAGAGGTGCATACTTCCGTCGGGCTTTGGCACGACTACGATGGGGCTGCACCAGAGGCTGTTGGATTCCTCTATGATGTTGTCCCGCAGCATTCAGCCGACTTCCTCCTCAATAGCCTTGCGGCAAGCCTCCAGGACACAATAGGGCTGCTGCCGCACCACCACTCCTGGCCGGGTCTTGATCTCATGGTGGACCAGCAGCGTCATTCCTGGGGAGGTAGAGAAAACATCAGTGAATTGACCCACCAACTCTGACAGCTCCTGTCTTTGTGTGGGGGTGAGGTCTTCACCGAGCTGGACCAAGGTACCCTCGTTCTGACCCGTGTCCAGGACCGCGAACGCAGACACTACTTGCGCCGGCTCTACCCATTTTTTCAGCAGGTTCACATGGTACATTTGTGAACCTGATTACATGCATCTCCTGCATGTAATCGATGTCCGAGCAGAACGGGGAGGGCTGTTCCTCCCAGGCTTCCCGGGCCACATCCAGCAGTCCTCAAGGTCGCCATCCGAAGAGGACTTCGAAGGGGTTGAAGCCCGTGGAGGCTTGGGGGCACTCCCAGATGGCAAAGAGGACATAAGGTAGGGTGAGGTCTCAATTTCTCCCTTCCTCATCTACCACCCACTGTAGCATCTGCTTCAAGGTTTGGTTGAACCTCTTGACGATCCCATCGGTCTGTGGGTGGTAGACGGACACCTTCAGGTGTTTTACCTGCAACAGCTGACACAGATCAGACATTAGTTTCAAGACGAAAGGCGTACCTTGGTCTGTAAAAATGTCCTTCGGACACCACTGCCTTGGGGTGTCGGGTGGTGTAATCCATGATGACGAGTATGTATTCGTGGCCCCGGGCGGATTTGGGGAGCGGCCATGCCGACCCTCTCAAAGGGGACGCCTATGATAGGAAGAGGGATAAGGGGAGCCGGCGGGGGCCTCCTTGGGGTGGTGCGCTGGTACTGGGGACACTGTTGGCAGAAGCCCTGGACCTCTGCATCCATCCCCGGCCAGATAAAGTGGTCCTTTAGCTCTTCCAGGGTGTTTCACACCCCCAGGTGGCCCCCGAGCGGATGGGCGTGGGCCAGGTGCATCAGCGATTGCGTCTTTCTCTTGGGGACCACCAAGAGGTCCACGATTTTACCCGTGGGCCGGCTGGCCCGTTGACAAAGGAGGCTTTCCCTGATGAGGAAGTAGGAGAAAGGGAGTCTCTGGTCCGGACTCTGGTCGACCCCTTCTATCAGATGCACCTGGGCCCAGCAATGTTTCAGGTGGTCTTCCTCCTTCTCCTCCTGCCCGGAGTTCCCCTGCTGGTTCACCTGTTGGAAAACAGACGAGATTGGGTTAGCGTGTGTGTGCAACTCACCTTCTGCTGTGGCATCCCCCTCATCTTGCACCAAGCTGGCCTGTCAGACTTGTGCCTCCTTTGCTTGCTTGGGTGCCCTCCTGGATTTGGGAGCTGGGCTGGCCGGGAACCCTGGCCAGTCTCT
Source organism: Ictalurus furcatus (assembly GCF_023375685.1). NCBI lineage: Eukaryota > Metazoa > Chordata > Actinopteri > Siluriformes > Ictaluridae > Ictalurus > Ictalurus furcatus. Next base: position 864,320 of record NC_071256.1, read on the forward strand.
TCCCATAAGCAGCGGCACTGGGAGGTCGGGGATGACGCTGACGCTCGAGTGGCCAAGTGCCTGCTTTACCCTGTATTTGGACCTCGGTAGTGGGTACTTCCCGGGCATCCCCATGGATGTAAGTTACTGTGATGGTTCCTTTCCTGCTGATTTTTTGGCAGGATTGTCGGTCATGCCAGGGTCACCATGCTCACTGAGTCCAGCAGGGCGGTAACTGGGCTCCCTTCGACCCTCACAGTCAGGGTAGGTGCTCTTGGCGGGTTGGGCGTGTGGAGGGCGCACCCTGCCAGCCAGGGATTCTAGGCCTCCTTCGGCATCCCCGGGTCTGGCTTCGTCGGCATGAGCTCATCCCTGGGTGTCGCACAGACGTGCTGGCTTCGGTGGTTCCTCCCCTCCCCGGAGTAGCGCTGGCATTTGGGCCGGCGTGGTGGGAATATTCTGGGAAGGCTGCAGGATCGCCATCCTTCCCGGCCAATTTCCAGGGTGGCCAAGGCGCGTTCCAGGGCAGTTAGGAGTTCCTTGGGCATCCCGGGCGCCTGCATCCCCATGGCCTGGCATTCTGTGTGTGGCAGAGGCCTCAGGAATCGATCCATGGCCACCTTCTCTGCCACCTCGGTGGTGGTATACAGGTCTGGTTGGAGCCATCTCTTGGTTATGCGCACAAGGGTGTCCATCTGCTTGTGTGGCTTGACCCCAGGCTGGTAGCTCTACTGGTGGAACTCTGCCACCGCCTGGTTGGGGGTTCACCCACACCATGCCAGGATCTCCTTCTTCACTTCTCTATAGTCTGCTATGAGCAGCGGGCCGAGGATACATGGCCACTCGTCGATGCCCCAGTCTTCCCGGTGGGCGATCCGTTCGAAGGCCTATAGGTAGGCCTCGATGTCATCCTCTGGGGTCAGTGAGGGGAAGCAGGTGCTGGACCTCGCGGCTGGGATCAGGGAGACGCATGGCAGCTGTGGGGGGCATTGCCTTCAGGGCCAGAAGTTCCCGGGTTGCGACCTGCAGGCTTTGGGTGAGCTGCTGCGTCACGGCCTGCTGCTGGAGATTCGTCTCCTGGAGATGCTGCAGCGTGGAATCCATTTTGTTTTTTTGTGTTTTTTTATTTATTTTATTTTTTTTGAAGTGGGTCTGTGCTCATGCCCACATCCTCCACCAGTGTAGGGAATTTAGCCATGGGCTGCGCACAGACACACAGGAGGCTGTTACAGTGTGACATTTGGAGGAATTTTTATTTAAACAGTCCGTTAGGGTGTATGGGTGCGCGTGTGTGCTTGTGTGCAGAAGTGGGATCGGGAGGTGAAGTGATCAGTCATCCGCGGAGCTGCCGGGGTCATGCTGGGGTTTTCCCGAGTGGTGGGGATCCCTTTCTGCCATCAGGCAACGCCGTGGGTGCAGCCAGGGGGCGGAGTCTTCGCTCGCGTCAGAATCATCTGCAAAAGACACAACACAGATTAGCGCACGTGCACTGAGAGCATTCTCTACTTTTGCGAGCGGAGGATCGCCCTTTTATCCGCTCCCCTCAGCTGCTGGATGGTGGAATTTTGCCATGCCGCACACCATTCACCAGCCATGTGTGTGTCAGCGGCCCTGCCTCGCAACCACGTGCTGTCCGGCTGTCCAAAACATTGGTGGTGCTGAAGCGGAACTGTCTCTTCGGCACCACAGCGGCAGTCGCGGGAGGAGCGATCTTTGTTTCTTGTCAGGCCGCCGGCCTGTCGCCACAATACACACCAACACAAACCAACTCTACAATATGACACACGAACTCTATACTAACACACACCAACTCTGCAATAGCACACAACACTACAATAACACTACACTAACACACACCAACAATGGACCCTGTGATGGCACCTCACAACTTTGGCTTCACCAAAACAAGTTCAAGATTTTTGTATGGTCCAGCCAGAGTCCAGACCTAAATCACAATCAAAGATCTGTGTGGTGACCTGAAGAGGGCTGTGTACAGGAGACGCCCAGCCGATCAGACAGAGTTAGAATGCTTTTACAAGGAAGAATGGCAAATTATTGCTAAGTGAAGACGCTCCAAACTGATCGACTCTTACCCAAAAATACTGAAAGCTGCGATAAAATCGAAAGGTGCTTCAGCTAAGTTTTAGTTTAGGGGTGAACAAACGTATACATCCACGTTATTGTACTTTTTTTCTAGGTTAATATTTCACAATAAAAGGTAGAAAAGGTTCTGACATGATTTATCTTGGTTTAATTTTCTTACATCACAAAAACCTGCCATTCTAACAGGGGTGTGTAAACTTTTTATATCCACAGTAGATTTGCGGTTTTCTATATATTTTATTTGTTCAGTTTCTACATTCTCACTTTTTACTTTATCATACTTATTTTAAGATGCTGGAACCTTTTACTATTAATGTTAAAAAAAATTACAGTTCTTATCCCATGACAAACTTCTTACTCACTTAATCACAAGTTATTTCTGTACAATGCATTTGTCATTGTAAAGACAGTTCAACAAATATTTTGCATACTTATTATTAACGTAACAAATTAATTTCATGAGAGAACATTTATTAATTCAGAGTCAGTTTGGAATATTTGCAGATTTACAATTAATTTAATGCACCTCCTAAACCACGGGTAAAACAGAGCATAAATAACAGGATTAATGGTGGAATTAAGACAAAACACGATTGAAACTTTCTGAAATGTTTCTGTCTGTAGTTCAATAACATCACCTAATAAACTGAATAAAATAAAAATAAAATAAAATACGGAAGTAAACACATCAGAAACACAGACACTAAAATGCCCAGGACTTTAGCTGCTTTTCTCTCAGATTTCATCGAGTGTGAGGTGATTTTCTGTGTTTTAGGCCGTGTGTGATTATTAAGCTCTCTGATAGCAGTGGCATGTTTCTTAGCAATCACAAACACTCGAGTATACAATGTGATTATGACAGAAAGTGGAAATATAAACATTACTACAAGGTCAATTGTGGACAAAACCTCATCCAGAACGAGAAAACTCTCCCCAGGACACATCTCAGGTCTGATTAAGTTTCCATTGAAATATATGAGTGCCAAGTCATATACCAGCACCATACACCAATTACAAAATATTACAACACACATTTTTCTCACAGAGACTTTGTTCAGGTAAATAAATGGGTTCAAGGCGCTAAACACCGATCAACAGCGATCAGAACAACATTATATATGGATAAAGCCATGAGAAACCCGGCAGTCGACCAAACATACACGCAGAAACTCGATCCTAAAATCCAGCATGACTCAATCGTCCAAATGAACACTAGCGGCATTACTAAAGCACCGATGAGGAAATCTGATCCACCCAGCCAGAGAGAGCACAAGCATGTTTGTTGGTGTATGAAGCTGCTTGAAGTGAAGAACAGAGATGATGACGAGCATATTTCCACACACTGTTAGAAGAACCACAGCAGCTGAACACACGTGCAGTAAGATATAAACTCCAGGAGATAAGGATCTGTCTGGACAGGAGAAATGCTCACAGAGATCAGACTGGTTCATGCATTTAAAAAAGTGTACACAATTTAAAGGAATAACCCGTTTATTTGATGTGCAACGGTATAAATAATTTCATATGTCAATGAGTTATGGCTCAGGCAGGTCTGGCACTTTTATAGCGTAGAAAACGGTCATGCCCCAAAGGTCTATAGACAGCTTTGTGCATGTGATGTCCTGCTCCTGAAGCGTACCTGTTGTTTATGCAAACAACAATTTTAAAACACCTCAATATCCTAAAAAAGTGAATATTCATAAAGAACTTGGTTGACGTATCAAACAGAAAATATAACAACAGGATTTTTTTGGAGTACATGATTATGTTATAAAACTAAAAGTTGTAAAGGCCAACTAGGCATGTTTTAGACCATTTACAATTTGATGCTAGGGGATCAAATTGAATATCTCTGAATACTTTTCTGTCCATTCATCTGTTCATCAACTCACTAATCAGACCAGAGAAGATGAATTAGGCGAAACACCAAGGTAGATCTGTGGATACCCTTCCCTACCTGATCTGCTGTCTCTAGCCGAGTAGCCAGCCTCTGGTTAGATAAGATGTCTTCAGTTAAATAAATTGCATAAATGTGACTTAAAATATAAGAAATCCAGTCACTGAAATATGGCCACATGTTTATCGGGTCTGCTGCAGTATTTTTTCAAGTACTGGTCTGCTGAATACTTTGCTGAGTATGTATCTGGTCTGCGGTTCACCAGTTGACGACCAAGAGGGCAAGCCCATGTGAGCACACCAAGGTCGGCCATGGTGGCCAGGCTCCCGTGTTCCAGACTTTTTGTCCAAAAAGATTCATTGATTGATTATACAACGTGTATTACCTGGGGACTTTGAGAATGAATCATTTAAACATAATTAAGCTCCGTGGCAGCACCTGAGGTGTCATTTTATCCAAAAATAGAGCTCCAAAGTTGGCTAAAATGCCCAATTCTGTGGCCTCTTTCTCTGACACCATAGATCGCAGAGGCAGCAGAAATGGTATCATTTGAAAGCTACTAAAGAGCTCCTTTTATCAGTTTATGAGTTTATGAGTGTCAGTCATTGCGATCTCCAGAGCTATCAGGGACTTCAGTGCAGAGGATTCCAGTTCGTTCTCTCTATAGTTTAATTCTATGATTGTTCAAACACAAGGCTGCTCATACCACAGCACCTTGGGTCAAAGGTCAATTGATTGATCAATTTTGTGATTGTATCATCAGCCATACGTTTTCATCCCATAAACAGTCTCACCCTACTGTCGGCTGAATACTGTACATTTGTACTCGAGCTGCTGCTGTAATGATAAAGGCTGTTTTGTGCTCATCCCAGGACTCACAATCACACACGACCTGCTCAAACTGTCTTTACTCTTCTACACCTGTAAAACATAATGATTTAGAATCCCACAGTCCGGTGTCACACAGAGTCTGCTTCCTCTCACAGTGTCTTCCTCATGTTGTCTCAGGGACTTTTTCCTCACCACTGGCACCTCTGGAATGTTCACTAGGTTATTTATTGTTAACAAAATCTATATCTGGATCCATGTAAAGTGGCTTTGTGACAGTGTGTTGTTAAAAGTGCTATAATAATAAAAACTGGCTAGAATGAACAAAATAGGTATAAAAGTATCGAACATTATAAAACTTAATCATGAACCCAAATTCTAGCATTTCCAAACCTTGGCCAACTCTAACGTGGAATGTATACGTGCAATAAATAACAAAAAGTGGTTTCCATTATTAAGGCATTGGATCAACAATGAACGATGATAACATTACAAAATAATTGATTAGACTGCTTTTCTTTAATTAATGCAATTTGTAGAAATTCAAAATGCAGAAAGACTGATTGATTATAATAATTATTAAGGTAATTATTTACATTAAGGTTCCCTTAATTGGTCAAATTTATACACATTTTTATATTTAACATCTTTAATGAACCATTAATGATCCATCAGTAACATTAACAAAATAACTACCAATTGTATTAATTAAATAAACCAATTAAATACACCATTTTTATCCCATTAATGAGTAAAATTAACAATCAGGGCTTAATTATAATTTATTATAATTTAGAAGTGAGGTTGTGTACACACGGAGCAGAGAGCTCAAGAAGGTACCAACATTCAGTCTTTTTTTGCTACAATTTTTTGAACGTTTTCTTAAGAATCTATTACCGTTATTTATAGTTTATTAATACTGAAGTAAATAACAGTGGTTTAGGGGAACCTTAATATTAAGCATTACCACAATTATTGGCAAGAAATAAAGCATTTGTTTTCCCATTTGCATTAGTAGAATGATGCCATAACCAGGTTACGTAAACCAGGCTGGGTTTTGTTCTTCATTCAGCTGTTTATTCAGAGCACATTTACAAAAGAACAATCCATGTGCAGTATTTTGCAAGTTAAAATCATTTTTGTGCACTTCTGGAACCAGGAATAAAACAGGGCATAGATTACAGGATTAATGGATGAATTCAGATAAAAAACAATTAAAATATTATTGATCATGAAGTGCGATGGTGCTGTGCTCATTAAAGCGAAGACGTAATACGGCACCAAACATGCCAGAAACACAAAAACCAGAATTCCCAGAACTTTAGCAGCTTTTCGTTCAGATTTCGTTGCATCCGAGACATTTTTGGAGATGTTTTTCATGTTTTGATGAAGTTCTCGTATAGCGTTTGCATGCCTCTTCGCAATTACAAAGACCTGGAAGTACAAAACGAGCATTAAAGCACAAGGAACGACAACGACGAACATGAGATCGATTAACGAGCCGACTTCATCAAAAGCATTGACCAGACATTCGCCGGGACACAGCGATAAATCTGTGAAATTTCTGTTCACGTAAAAAAACACAAAGTTGTACAGAAATGAAAACACCCACGACAAACAGATCAGAGTGTGAACAATTGCAGATGTGACATCCTTCAGGTACAGAAACGGATTGCTTAAAGCCACGTAACGATCGAGAGCGATCAGAACCACGTTTCCTACAGACACACTCGTGAGCTGAAAACTCATAAAATTAAATAGGATGCAAAAAATGTGTCCAAACATCCAACATGACTCGATCAGCCACGTGAAGTGGAACGGCATCACGAAAAGTCCGACCAAAAAATCCGACGTGGCCAGAGAGAGCACGAGCATGTTTGTTGGTGTGTGAAGCTGCCTGAAGTAACACACAGAGATGATGACGAGAAGATTTCCACACACTGTTAGAAGAACCACAGCAGCTGAACACATGTACAGTAAGATATAAACTGCAGGAGATAAGGATCTCTCTGGACAGGAGAAATGCTCACATCGACTGGACTGATTCAATTCCGTCAGATTCATTGATCTAAATCACAGGCGTAAACAAGCCAAAAAAAAAAAATCTCCCCACCAAATAGTGTGACACTTTCATTAGCATCTGTATACACCTGATGTCTTGCATTTATACGCTCTGTGCGTGTAATGTTGACATTACCTGGGGATTCATTTAGAGGTGTGAGGAAACTTACGTCATTGTTTTTCCTCCAGAATCTCTATCTGGAGATAAGTAGCTATCGATGTTATTTTCTATAAAATATTTAATAATGACATATAATAAAATAATAATAATGAGCGAGCACTAGATCCTCCATCACTTGAGGCGTTTGTTTACGGCTTACAGCTCTATGCAGAGAGACAGAGAGACAGGCAGACAGACCCGTCCACCATTTATATGCCACCATTTCTTTTATCATAATTGAATGATTCATTTTATTAGACTTAAATTAAGAGTTTGTGTCAGCTCGCTTTCTTTTTTTTATTTTCTTTAATTAATGCCTATAAAATAAAGTGACTGGTTTTCACTAAATGTTCCCGATGGTACTCTTAGTCCGTGACCTAGTGAACTAGCATGACGACGTGTTTTTGATCGAGACTCCAGAGCTCTTCTATACATGGCTCTGGATAAGGGCGTCGGCTAAAAGCTGTAAACGTAATAAAAATAAGCAGTTTAAATTCCACAGTATGTTCCAGATATAAAAGTGCATTAATCCATGCAGAGTATATGATTTGAAGTCGATCAGGTCGAGGTTTACATTAGTTAGTCTTCTTATGCATAACATCACACACACTCAGGAGCACAAGTAGGACAGAAACGATTGTCCGAATTTATGGTATTTGAATGTACTCATTTACTCATAAATCCGTTCATATCAAGCTTGATCAATGAGGCCCGTCACTCGTATCTCTGTATTTCACAAATCACATGCAAGACTTCGCTTTAAACCAATTTATTGTACAAATCATGTAAAGCAATGAATTGTTTTTAATAAAACTGCAAATATGCAAAAACTTATTATTTATTCATGTTAATTTTTGAGAAATTGCAACTACATATATATGATGTTAAAATAATTAGAAATAATGTTTAAGGCTGTGTTTTAAATTGAATATACTAAACAAGTAACATGAATGAAATGTCTTCATAAAACTATTACAGTAAGTCAAATGTTTACAATATGTGCAAATGATTAAGTTGCAGAAATCAATTTCAAATTACATCCAACATTTCTCTCTCTCTCTCTTTTTTTTGTTAAACGATTATTTTTACAATAAGCATCATTAAATGGATCTCTTATGATTTAACAGACATTTTTGGCATTAGAATATTAACCTCAATAAGAAATTATTGACTTTTTGGCTAGTATATATTTATTCAATGTCTGACAAATAATTTCGAATGTCTTTGAACTAAATAAATAATGGATATTGCGTGAAATTATGTTTAAAATGGCACATGTTGTTTGCCTCTTAAAAAGCTGCATATTTACATTTTCCTAAATGGAATGCATATGAGTGTGAATTTCCTTCTAAATCAGAAGGAAAAAAAAAGTTCAGATAAACAGACAGAATTTGTCACAAAGCTAAATTATACCCATTTAATTGTATAGTAAAGTATCAAAAGGCTGAAGGGCCTACCTAAATAAAATACATGGCAGAAGGGTGATTTAAAAAAGAAAAATTATTTTTAAAAATGGTGGAAGTCATGTATGTGTGTAGGTAATTTTATGTATTTATTTATACTACTACTTATAATTAGCATTAGCCATAGTGTTGCAAGGGGTTATTTAATACAGATAAACTGTTATTAATTATTAAATAACATAACGGTCATTAATTATGATTATATTTCACATTCCAGACAAGGCACAGACTAGCACTTTCCTACTGAATGAAACGCAAAAACCTGCAGCATAAACACAAGCACAGAGAAAGTTTTACAACGTTGTATCGGTCATATGGACCTACTCGTATAGAAGTGTTCTTTTCTAATTCAGTCTCTAAAACTCTGTTCCAGACCAAATTCTTTTCGGCTCAAAACTTCATATCTTAATATGTATCTGCTTAAATTTCAACAAAGAACATTTGGAAATATATATTTTTTTTAAAATCAACATTGCTTCAACTGATATCAAAGTTCCAATTTCTTTTTTATATAAAAGGTGCCCATTGTTTTAACTTTAATTAGCAATTAAAAGTTAATGCTAGAATCCATCACCTCACAACAGCAGCACTAGATTTCTTTAGTGAGATTAGCATGAAGCACAAGGTAAGTTTCAATTAAAGCAAGATGGTAGAATCAATTTTAATTCAGCAATTAGCATGAACCAACCTAAGTTTCTGGCATTTAAATTAGGTATCCTAGCCCGAATCTCCTTGCGAATGCTAGTCATTAGAAGTGCCGTTTAATAATATTTATAATTCTTATAATTATAAGAAGGTAAACTAATCACTTGGATAGTGTTAATTGTAAATAGCATCTCATGATATTATGACAAGAAATGTGTGAAGTTAATATTCAAGCAGAAAAGCTAGCACAATATGTTTTATGTGGAAAAATGCTAGCGCTCGTTTTTTTTATTTTTTAGTAACACCACCACAAAGTAAATCCTTTAAGTTATTAAAATTAACTGTACTTGCATTTGTCTGTTAAAATGTGCTAAAGTTTAAGCTAGTATCCACCAAGTAGCATGACACAGTGTGACTAGCGCTACCTGCTAGCTTTCATTCAGTGTTCGTTCATTATGATTACCATGTAGCAGAGCATCAGATGGAATTTTTTTTTTTTTTTTTTAAATACTTGGCATTCCAGAAGGATAGGAATGAGATTTACTTATGATTATTATTTATGCTGAATAGATCAAAATTGTCAAGATCTGGAGGTTCAAACATCAAATAATGACTAATCATTGTTTAGAAAATGTTTTTGTTTCTATATAGTGCGTGATGTCACCATGACATCATAAACTAGTTTTTCATGCTTATAAAGATGATTTTTACTCACACCAACCTTTTACATCACAGGAATAACAGCAAAAAAAAAAATTACCAGGAAAGAAATTTTGTTTGGTTTTTCAGGTGTTCACCACAATTCAGGTGAATTTAGTTGTTTTTATACGTGCCCCAGATGATGAGAGAAATGATCACAACCAACAAAGCCAGAACTCCAATCAGGATGCACATCTTCTTACGAGACTTTTGCTGTGGAAAAACATAAGTAATGATTAATACACCGAAGTAAACGTATTGCTTCGGTAACCAAATTTAAGACTTGTATTATGCTGTATCATGCTAATTGGTGGATCCTACCTTCAATCGTAATTTATCTTAATTAGTTATGTTAGTATTACCCAGGGATGGAAAAAGAACTGAGAAATTATGCTCAAGTGAAAGTATACATAAAAGTTGCTTTTAAATAAAAGTAATGAGTTAAGTTAATGTCATGTTTTAATGAGAAAAGCAGATTTTATTACTATCTAAAATGGTTAGAAGATTATTTTCATTGTTGCCGCTTTGCCTGAAAACATCATTCAATCCCTCAAAGTTTTCTGCTCGTAAGTATGAATAATGCTGCGTGGTTTTCTACCGAATTAATCAGAAGTAAAATATACTGTAAATAACCAATTTTTGCCAGTAGCTAGAATAGTCAATTTAGGTTTGCTACAGGAAAAGAAATGCTAGTTTAATCTGGCATTAGCAAGGAAAACAGGCTAACCTGAATTGATATATTTCTGTAAAGCTGCTTTGTGAATGTCCATTGTTAAAAGCGCGAGACAAATAAATTTGAATTAAATTGAATTAACTTTGTTAAATACAGCCGGACAATTTAAGCAAATTAGTGAAACATACCAAAATAATACTTACATAAGTATAGTAAGAAAGTACATTGTTAACAAAGCACTCAAGTATTTTCCACCCCTGGCATTGCCATATTTGAATTATATGTCTGTCTACAACACAAGGCCCTCCACATTGAAATTAGCTTGTAGCTAATTCATCTTCTCATTTGAGATGAATGTTTTTGTTGTACAGTGCCCCTGATGAATAAACATAAAATGACTTACTAAATATGTTTTAGGATTTGTATTTGTGAAGGATGCAGCCTTGATTGAGAGATTATGAAGTCTTACTACCAGTGGTGAGTTACCTGGTAATTCGCGGCACTGGAGAGTTGCTGCGTTGCAGACTGAACGTTCACCTCAGCACTTTCTACATTGGCCTCTATGCTGTCTGCGAAGAAATAACACAGTGGCATAAGTATTGACACCCCCTCTTGAACTTTTCCCATATTTTGTAGCGTTATGAACTGAAATTGGGATTACATCTCATGAACCTACACACAATTACCCATAACATTGAATTGGTGGGACTAGAAAAATTATTTACAAATTACAACCATGAAGGTAATCCACTCACTAATTTTTGGTGGACGGCCTCATCTAGGAGTTACAGATAATGCATTTAATGTCACTATGTTCATAGTTTACTTTTTGCTTTTTTTAAAGTAATTGATACTCTTCTAGAACCTGGACTTGTTTTGATCGCTCCTTGGTCTCCACGCCTCTTTGTTTAGGCATGTTCTCTAGCATGTTCTGGGTTCTTACAGGACCAGGTGTAATTACATTACAGTAGCATTTAGCAGATGCCCTTATCCAGAATGACTTACAATTATCTCATTTACACAAGTGAGCAGTTCAGGGTTAAGGGCCTTGCTCAAGGGCCCAGCAGTGTCAGGACCTTCCGATCAGAAGTCCAACGTCTTAACCACTGTGCTACCACTTTTATATTCAGAACACAACACTAATTGCACACGTCATCTCCTTCCAAATAATTATGTACCTTCTTATAGTGACTAATTTAGGCATTTCAGATCGGGGAAAACATTGCCTGGACTTTTTCCCTTCATCGGTCCGATTTCTACGATAATTGCATGAAAGAACAGTTGTACAGCTATTCCTATTAAAGAGGACAGACGGTATATGTACAACCCGTTTGTTCAGAACGCAACCTTTCATTTAACTGCAGATAAATGAACACATTTATGATGACTTGTTAATGCGTCTTTTGGTCACTAAACTGATTTGTGGAACATCACCTAAAACGAGCTCGACACCCCTGATTTAAATGATGTATATATGAAGATATGTGCAGAAACTTTATGAAAATTGATTCACCTCGAACACACTTCATAAGAGTTTCACTAGGTCTCCAGCTCGCACATCCCAGTGATCAAAAGAGAACTTATTTACTTATAGAACTTTACTGCTCTCTTGTGGCACATTTATATATTTCCAGCTTAGCACACATTTCATTTACGATGATATTTTTCATTGCAATATGTCAAAGGTCAGGATGTTGGACAAACAGCACAGTAACTGCAGAAGTGTCCCCAACCCCCCCATCCCCCCCCCCAACCCCTCTAACCCCTCTAACCCCCTCCAACCCCTCCCACACAAACTCAATCTCTCTCGTTCTCTCGCTCTCTCTGTCAAAGATTAGATGAAACTGAAAGTGTCTCTTGCGTTTACATCAGGTGTTCTCAGAGGACTTCATTAAATAAAAAATAATAACAATAATAAAAAGAATAATAATAGAGAGTGTGTTTTGATATTTTAACACCTTTAATTGTTGTTGTGTGTCAGCTCAGTCCTAAACACACACACAGTAGGGATTTCATCTTTCATTAGTGAAACTCCTCTGTGCTTTAAGTGTGATGTTTCTACCTGACGAGTGTTAATAGGTGTTTGTGTGTGTGTGTATGTGTGCTGTAATACACCTGTACTGTTGCTTGTAATGCCTCCTGTATTGCATCTAAGGCCTTAGATTGGCACAGTTTTAACTGAACTTACATTATAATGACCAGAGGCTGCACAACATGAAAGAAAGAGTATTTCATGATTTTTTTTGGTGAATCCAATGCATTAACCCCTTCCCCCACACCACCTTATACCAGGAACACAATTCTGGCTTGTTTGAGAGCTCATTTGCATATTGATGGCTCCTGCATTTAAAATATAGCCGTATTGAGAAATTATATACATCATGCTGTTACACATAACTTTCAGCTCATGAAAAACTTAAAAGCTACTCCACTGCATTTCATTAAACATAAATAAGATGAAAAGCAAACACCTGCTTATCGTTGGACTTTGACACTATAATCACACTTGTATTCGTGTGTATGCGTGTCCATGAGTATTGTGTGAGCTTCTGGGCCTCACACAATACTACGATATACACTGGAGCTACATTTGATCAGATTAACCCACCGTGCAAGGCACTCTGAAATCTGAAGCCATTTTTTTTTTTTTTTAAATTTGGGATTTACACATTAGGACCTCCTCAGACCTCAGCGTCAGTTATCAGCCATATGGTAAAATGGCATCACGCCTCAGACTAAAAGGCTTCAGGACTCAAGAAAAACTGTCAGGTCTCGTACAGTTAGGCCTCGGGCAAAACGGCGCCAGACTGAACGGCTTCCGGTGTAAGGTTTGCATTGCGAGTGGAGGCGATTTACAGCCTGTCCATTAGTATGTGCATGAAAGGGTTTTAAAAAAAAAAAAAAAAAAAAAAAAAAAAAAAAAAAAAAAAAAGTGTCAAATGTTTAAACCTCATGTTTTGGAGAGAGTTTGTTGATGTAGACGATTTGCAGGCTACAGCAGTAAGTCAAATTCACTCATACCCAATACACCGCAGCTTTTCTTCCAAGCACTGTACTTGATTAAATTCTTATTATCTGCTCAGTGGTGTGGCTATGGGGGTGCCAAAACTTTGCAAACGGACCCAATTAAAAAAGGGTTACTAAGCTGAAGTGTACGGACAGTGCATCTGTGCCTGATATACTCGCTCTATAACCAAACAGAATAAGATTTGTGATATATTGGCAAATTTTAAATAAATGCTACAGGTGTATTAATATAAAATCTATTATTAATAACATGAACACAACAGGAGGCTTCTTCAAGCTTGTACTCGGTGTCTATGCTAGAAGTTCTTACCGATCATATCTCCCTGTTCGTGCACCATGACGGCCAGATCTTTGAAGATTTCATTGATGTCCGTGATGTCGGACTGAAAACAACGTCGTATAGGCAAGTCATTAATCAAAACACACACAAACCATCACTAAATATCAGACACAAGTGACTCGTTTTTACACGATTCATAATCCAGTTTCATTTAAATCAAACTATTTCACAGCATCGAGATGTAGACTGTGTGAATCAGGTGTGAATCACAGTACATTTTTATGAGTGTAGAACACCAGAATTTGGTGAAAGCCATTAATTCTATGATATTTGGGGGAAAAAAAAAAAATCAGTACACAAAAAAAGGAAAAATTTTAGAATAAATGAATACAGGTGCTCTGAACGAGGCCTCCTACAAAATTCAACAGATACACACACCGTGCTAAATTAGCTACTTAAGACTAGCAAATGTTAGGTAGCTACGGTTACAGGGCCTGTATACCCAAGAGAGTCATTCAAGACCATTCTGGGTGTGTGTAGGAACGGACACTGTTGCTGCTAGTGGGCGTGGCCTGTCTGGATTTTTAAAGTTCTTCCTATGACTTTCTAGTAGCCAAAATGTACTGGAATGTGTACATGCCAACACTCTCATGTGTACATGCCAAGAAAATGAACGTGAACTATGAGTGTATGAACAGTATTTACTGCAAACACTACATTATGTTCACTTGCGTCTCCAACACGTAATTGAAGCTTATAACTACACAGCGCTCTCCACAAATATTGGCACCCTCGGTAAATATGAGCAAAGGCGGCTGTGGAAAATTCTCTTTATTGTTTAAGCTTTTGATCTTTTGTTAAAATAAATTCACAAAAATACTCTGCACTCATGGATATCAAACAATTACAAACACAATACAGGTTTATCCAAAAAAAAACAAAAAACCCTAAATCTAAATTATATCGGCTTAGTTTCTGGTCACATTACTGCTTTAGTATAATAATAAAAATGCATTAAGTAAAAAATATAAATGATTATTTTATCGTACCTCCAGCTGTCTGATGGACGTTTCTCGCTCCTGAATGAGATGCAGATCCTCCTCAGTGATGCCGTCATCATAGCTTTGTGTCTGAGCCTGGGTCTCACTACATTATCACATTATTATCATTATTATTAATAATAATTTATTAACATATGTAAATGTGTGAATTGAAATGGATAAAAAAAAAAAATTTGTGCTTTGATTTTAAATGTGTAATATATTTTATAGTAAATGAATACAATTTCTCATGCAGTACGACAATATTGTAAAGTTTGATTCATCATTTTTAATTACTTTGAAATTATGTATATGTTTTGCTTTAATAACTCTGGAAACAAACAGAAAAAGCTTTTTTGTTTGTTTGTTTTTAGGGGGGGGATGTTTTTTTGCGCTATATCCTGAGTCTCTGACCTCTCAAAAGGTGAAGCATTTCCTCCAAACGGATCATCAGCAAAACCACTCTGCGAAGAAAAGTAGGTCACATGATCATTACTACTTTGCAAGCAAAATGTGATGTGTACTATACTAAGTGAATATTGAAACCAGCAGTTTTACCAAATATAATAAATTCACAATATGTTAATTGTAATGAACCTAACATAGCAGATATTGAATACTGATGTAAGCAGAAGGAAGCTGACGGTGCATAGTACAGAAACTTTATACATTATTGCATGTTTGGGGTTATCGGAACGTAATAGTCACGTGACCACAGTAATACCACAGGAAATTTCTATGATGTTAACTATTCGAGGTTCTGCGCTTGCTAGAATAATGAAAACTCGCATAGCTAAATAACTAGCTAGTGGTAAAACCGTTTCAGTAGCATTTTGCAACCTACAGAACCATCAATACTGAGGCTAAAACACTGGCTCGATATCAGATCAGACTTCATGTTGTGAATTTTGGGATGCTGAGGAAACCGAGAACCAGTTCTATAGACTCATCTTACCGAAACTCTTGAACTCGCACGAACTCTGGCCACAAACTCTTTCTCTTTCTGAGCAGCTTGCCTCTGGGTTTTCTGTAAAAGCGCCAACGCGTTGGAGAAATCGTTGACGAGCCGCTCTCGCTGAATCTTCCTCTGTCGCTATTTTTTAGTAAAAATAAATAATGAGAAAAATAACAGGTCATTATATAACTGGTGCAGTGCTAATCCGAGCCCAAAATACCATATAATCAGATAAATCTCATGCAGAATTTTATTAAAAGTGTTAAACCTAACAATAGAGGACCATGAAGTGCTGAAAAATGAGCTAACAACATTTAAGTCACTGACAACCGATCATATTTATTTGCATATAAAGAAAAATATAATTACTTTTTTAAATTAAATACAATTCAAGAATTTATATAAGTGCCAATTAGACGTGAATTTGAGGTGAAGGACCAAATTTTTTTAAAAATAGCAAAGTTAAGATAAATAAAAACTTTTTTTTTTATTTAAAAAAAAAGCAAAAAGTAAAAATATTTATTTACTATGCATTTTTTAATTTGGATTTTTCCTTCATTTTTTGTCTTTTACACAAATAGAAATAAAATCTTTTACAAAGAGTAAAGTTACAAACAATTTTTAAATGTATATATGTGATTATTATATATATATATATATATATATATATATATATATCTGTTTGTTTGTTTTATTAAGAAATAAAACCAAAAATAAAATTATAGGATGTACTGAAGTAAGCAAAAATAAAAACCATTTAGTTTACCTGATCATGACTGACTGGTAATGAGCTGAACTCCTTCAGGCATTTATCCGTTTCTTTAGCCAGCTGGTTAGCATACTGCTGTTTCTGCTGCCTGTGTGTGCATGTGTGTGAATAAGAACAGACAGATTAACATATAATGTATAATATTGCGTGTTTGTGTGTGTTTTATGCATGCGGAGTGTGTATATAGTCACTCACAGTCGCTGTCGGAGATCCGGCGTGTCTCTATCTGTTCCGAGTTGGTTCACCGTCCTCTGGATTTCGGATGCTGGTGGAAATAAATCAGTAAGCGTACATGCATAAAAGCCACATTTAATTTAGATGTTCGTGTACGCTACCTAGAATTAATTAAGTAGCAAGCTAGCTCTTTGCTACGATCATAAACCATGAGACTTACTCTGCTGTGTTATGGTCTGGATGTTTGAGCCAATCGTCTGAGCGAGTAAATTTGGGTCCCTTGATCCGGACATGGTGAAGACCGTCTACACCTTTAAACAGAGATGTTAAAATCAGACCGAGCAGCCGCATTAACGATAATCTAATCTGAAAAAGCATAAGGAAGGTTTGTTAGCGTTAACTGGCTAAATTATTAACTAGGTTAACCTGTTTTCTTTACTAATGCCAGGTTAGACTAGTATCAATTCCAGTAGCTAATATCATTTGGCTAGGCAGCAAGTCAAATTCTAGCTAAAGGTAAATATTTGTTATTTAACTTCAAATCTTTAACGTCGATTTACATTGACGCACATGTGCAACAAACTTAGCACGTAGGACCTAGGAGTTTTAGATAAGTAATAAAACTTTTTTTTTTAAAGACATAAATACAATTGTTGTTTATTCTAATACCCGAGTGGATTTTTTAACTCTCATTTGAGTATTTTATTTATTTATTTATTTATTTATTTTAAAACAGAGTGACCCAAAATTCCCCATATGTAGGAGAAATTAAATCCTTTTAGCTAAAAGTCTTCCAAAATTTTTCATAATGAGTTACTTACGAACACATTCAAAAAAACGTGCTGGCGTACGTTTGTAGTTGGATTTGTCCGCTTTTAATGATGATTTTGACACATTATCTGTGCTTTTACTTAAGTATAATTTCACAGTACTTTTTCCCCCACAACTGATGATGGAGCATGAAGATATGACAGACTCACTCTGATCCACCAATCAGGAACAAGTATTATAAGAACCACAATAACGATTCTGTACTACTAGTAGTACTGCTACAATAATAATAATAATAATAATAATAATAATAATAATAATAATAATAATAATGAAAGGCTTGTCTCTAGCAATGTCACAATCACAGTGTGATATTATTTCCAAACCAGAGGTCAAGGTGGAGCAGCAATGACGAAATATTAATACTTCTTCCCCTTAATAAATAAATAAACAAATAAAGTCTGGATATTAACTAAAGGTGTGGTGTATTCTCTCTCTCTCTCTCTCTCTCTCTCTCTCTCTCTCTCTCCTGACTATTAAAGCCAATAAAATGACAAACTACAATGTCGCTATTAAGATATGCGGAAACACACACACACACACACACACACACACACACACACACACACACACACATCCTCATATTAATGTGTCATCCATATTATAGGGTATAATCTTTATTCGCCTGAAAAATCAAAGCTCGAGTAATATTTAGATTTATTAATAAATGTTATGAAGGCGTCCACGAGCCGAATGTCTGAAGTGTCAGCACTTTTGGTATTGACATTCCGTCTTTGTCTTTGTTTTTTAACACTTATCCATAATAAACACCTGTAATCGCGATGGAATAACGCGCTGAAACAAATGTCTTTTGTGTAATTTACCTTGTCTTTTGTTGTTGTTGTGTTTTTTTTTCTCTCTCTCCACTCCCGAACAGATTTCCTGACATCTAAAGTCGCGGCCCTTTCTCGTCACATGATGTTCCAGGCTGAACGCTGATTGGTGGGTTTGCTCCAAGCCAAAGAGCTTTTTAAAACACATAGAACGCCCAGTCGCTTAACACTTCCGGGTTGTGAACCGCGTCAGATGATGCGCGTCAGATCTGGGTGGCTAGATTCAGTGGTTTTTTTTCCCTTCCACACTTGGGCCATATTTGGTACAAGGCACAATGTTAAGTTAATTTTCCGCTTACAACATGTGAAACCCACCGAAAACTCCCCCCTCAACTTGCAATTTCGACTCGTCCTCCACCAGTTCCTTCCCAGTTTACACAGTGACGTCATATCAACATGGCCACTCACACTGTATAGAGTGTAATGATCCACTTCTCTACTCTTAAACGAGTTTAGAGCAGTATTGGCTTTAGATCAGTTAATATCCTGCTGAGCAAAAACCCTATAGGAATCCCCATATAAAGTGTAATGGTTTTAATGGTTATAATGGGAATTGTATTGATTTTAATGGAAACTGTAATGGTCCCTGTGGGTCTCTACTGGTAATTTGTTGCCTTCTACTGGTGGCATGATAACATTATGTCTAGTGGATACCATTAAGGACCAATAATGGTAACTGATAATGTGAAGGATAGTGGGGTTGTAACATTTCAGCCACGTTCCACATTCCAGCACTCACCACTGTCCCAAGTTGCAGGAAATGCTACTCGTAACTGAGGGTTGGCACAGATATTTCCATCTCACCTACATCTCCAGAATGAAACCTTCATGAAATGTTAGATTGCAATAACTGGTTTCTTCAGGATGTTGGACTTTATAAAAGCTACACATTTATAAAGATCAAATAAAAGAAATGTCATCCAGAAGATCTCTGAGAGGCCCTGCTAAGCCTGGAAGTCGGTAGCTAAATAAACTGCAATGGAAGATTGAAATAGCAATTATGACCACTGTTTGCTAAAATGCCTAGCTATTATTCTATTAAATCTACCTTTTACATCTATTATTGTCTATTCTTATAAAACTTTATTCTATTCTATTTCTATTACTTATTTCTTCCTTCTTCGTGTACCTTAATTTGTAATTTGATATGCCAGTGATCATGTTGAAGAAATGCATGCGCCAATTAGTGTATGACGTCATCTAGCATACTTCTTGCGACTCATAAGATCCTGCAGTTCCTCGGCCAAACACTAGATGGCGCGTCACGACCAAGACGAGCAAATGAGTGAGCGTCAGTTAAACAAACAAACAAACAAACACACAAATAAATAAATAAATAGCGTTTTCTTTTGTGTGGCTGTGACGTGTAGTTGGAGAGCCGCGCTGCTCAAAGTCAGTTATCTGTCTGCACTCGACGAGGTAAGGTGTTCTCAGATCCCTTATCCAGTTAGCAAGCTTTGGCAACGGGCTAACGTTAGTAGTGAAGGCTATGAACGTCCACAACAAATAGGATTTTGTCTCTTATCATATTTAATTTGAGTTAGCTGTCAAGATTTGGGAATACGAGCAAAAAAAAAAATCTCTCAGAAATCCTGCCAAGTTAGCTTAGCTAGAGTTAGCATTAAATATTATGTATATTTATAAGCAGGAAATCTCAGAAATCCTGCCAGAAATCCTGTCAAGTTAGCTTAGCTAGAGTTAGTATTAAATATTATGTATATTTATAAGTAGGAAATCTTCTCAGAAATCCTGCCAAGTTAGCTTAGCTAGAGTTAGCATTAAATATTATGTATATTTATAAGCAGGAAATCTCAGAAATCCTGCCAGAAATCCTGTCAAGTTAGCTTAGCTAGAGTTAGTATTAAATATTATGTATATTTATAAGTAGGAAATCTTCTCAGAAATCCTGTCAGGTTAGCTTAGCTAGAGTTAGCAGTGTATATTATGTATATGTATAAATAGGAAATCCTGTCAGAAATCCTGTCAGGTTAGCTTAGTTAGAGTTAGCATTGTATATTATGTATATGTATAAATAGGAAATCCTGTCAGAAATCCTGTCAGGTTAGCTTAGCTAGAGTTAGCAGTGTATATTATGTATATGTATAAATAGGAAATCCTGTCAGAAATCCTGTCAGGTTAGCTTAGCTAGAGTTAGCAGTGTATATTATGTATATGTATAAATAGGAAATCCTGTCAGGTTAGCTTAGCTAGAGTTAGCAGTGTATATTATGTATATGTATAAATAGGAAATCCTGTCAGGTTAGCTTAGCTAGAGTTAGTATTACATATTATGTATATTTATGAGTAGGAAATCCTGTCAGGATAGCTTAGCTAGAGTTAGCATTAAATATTTTGTATATTTATAAGCAGGAAATCTCAGAAATCCTGCCAGAAATCCGGTCAGGTTAGCTTAGCTAGAGTTAGCAGTGTATATTATGTATATGTATAAATAGGAAATCCTGTCAGAAATCCTGTCAGGTTAGCTTAGCTAGAGTTAGTATTACATATTATGTATATTTATGAGTAGGAAATCCTGTCAAGTTAGCTTAGCTAGAGTTAGTATTAAATATTATGTATATTTATAAGTAGGAAATCTTCTCAGAAATCCTGTCAGGTTAGTTTAGCTACTGTAGAGTTATCATTAAATATTATGTATATGTATAAATAGGAAATCCTGTCAGGTTAGCTTAGCTAGAATTAGCAGTGTATATTATGTGTATCTATTTCTAGGAAATCCTGTCAGAAATCCTGTCAGGTTAGCTTAGCTAGAATTAGCATTAAATATTTTATATAAATAGGAAATCCTCTCAGAAATCCTGCCAGGTTAGCTTAGCGAATGTACAGTTAGCATTCAAAATTATTTATAAATAGGAAATCCTGTCAGGTTAGCTTAGCTACTGTAGAGTTAGCATTGCATATTATGTATATGTGTAAATAGGAAATCCTTATCAGAAATCCTGTCAGGTTAGCTTAGCTAGAGTTAGCAGTGTATATTATGTATATGTATAAATAGGATATCCTGCCAGAAATCCTGTCAAGTTAGCTTAGCTACTGTAGAGTTAGCATTAAATATTATGTATATGTGTAAATAGGAAATCCTTCTCAGAAAACCTGTCAGGTTAGCATAGCTAGAGTTAGTATTAAATATTATGGATAAATAGGAAATCCTCTCAGAAATCCTGTAAGGTTAACTTAGATAGAGTTAGCAGTGTATATTATGTAAATCTATTAATAGGAAATCCTGTCAGGTTAGCTTAGCTACTGTAGAGTTAGCATTAATTATTATGTATATGTATAAATACGAAATGCTGTCGAGTTAGCTTAGCGAGAGATAGCATTCAAAATTATGTATAAATAGGAAATCCTGTGAGGTTATCTTAGCTACTGTAGTGTTAGCATTAAATATTATGTATATGTATAAATAGGAAATCCTGTCAGAAAACCTGTCAGGTTAGCTTAGCTAGAGTTAGTATTAAATATCATGTATAAATTTCTAAATCCTCTCAGAAATCCTGTCAGGTTATCTTAGCTACTGTAGAGTTAGCATTAAATATTATGTATATGTATAAATAGGAAAGCCTCTCATAAATCCTGTCAGGTTAGCTTAACTAATGTAGAGTTAGCATTACATATTATGTATAAGGAAATCCTGTCAGGTTAGCTTAACTAGAGTTAGCAGTGTATATTATGTATATCTATTAATAGAAATCCAGTCAGGTTAGCTTGTGCTAGCTAAGGTCTTAAAATCCTGTTAGGTTAAAACAGTTTAACTTGCTAGCATTTGTGGTGAAAATGATGAGCACAGTGAACACTATTTATTACAAGCTCTTTTGATTGTGGGTGAGATGGTGAGTATCGAGAGCTACATACGGTTGGTGTGTGAATTTACTTTGTATTAAACAGATGTTTATTTTTTTTCTATGAAAGTCGCAAACATTGCAGCGTTTACTTATTGTAGTCTTGTTATTTCACAGTGACACGAAAGGGATGTTCACCCAGTGTCTTCTGGGTTCTTCAGGTTCCTGGTTCCAGGTTCTCCAGCTCCACCATCACACTCACTGGAATAAAGCGGTTACGGAAGACGAATGAAGGGAAATAGAGACAAAACGAGAAAAGTAAGTGGTTAACAAAAACGAGAAAGGTAAGTGCAGAACAAAAACGAGACAGGTAAGTGGAGAACAAAAACGAGTAAGGTAAGTGGAGAACAAAAACGAGAAGGGTAAGTGCAGAACAAAAATGAGACAGGTAAGTGGAGAATAAAAACGAGTAAGGTAAGTGGAGAAAGTTGAGCAGCACACACTACAAACACCCTTCTACCTCACTCACTCATAAGCAAATATAAATTAATACATTTCAAAAGCTTAAGTTTCTGACAAAAATGAATATTATTCAACTTTAACATTCTGTACAGTCAGCCCATACTTTTAGTAATGTATTACGTTGTTCTTTAAATAAAAAAGCAAACATTTCTAAAAGTGCACAGACTGAGCTTTAAATACCTCTCAACCCCAAACTAACTGCATTAGCATAAAAATAAATAACCATCTGAACAGATATATTGTACAAATTGATTCACAATTAAACAAAAAAAAAAAAACAAATCCTTGAGAGTATAGAGTCTTAACTACACTATAGTTGTTGTTTTTTTTAAAACCTTTTTTTATTGTTATGTAAAGTAATCTACCAGCTCCTTTAGAGTTAAATTTCATTTATATTTCAGTCAAAATACCATTTACAATGTTTTTCATCTAATGTAATTTTCTACACTAAACTATATCTACACTAATAGAAAGCATATAACAGTATTGCATTGGGGAACCTGCTAAAATAGTATATATATTTTTTCTATCAAACCTGCAGATTAGCAGTTAATTTAGATCATGCTGAAATACTGTTTTATTTCTGATTTTCACCCAAAAACATATTTGTCTGGATATAATATAAAAATTACAACAGTGATGTTAAAAGAGCATGAACTGTTGCTGATTTTTCTTCACTGTATGTTATAATACCAATATATCGCACATGGTTCCCTTTTGCATTTGTGTCCATGGCACAATCATACTTTAAAAATAAACTAAAATAAAATAACACACTACACACATTTACTTCACTTTTCAGCACTCTAATCTCTAAAGGATCTATTCTAACAGTGCCATTTCTGCTTTTTTACTTTCACTTCCTCTACTTGAATACTATTTACAGTGTTTCCTGTAAATGCTTTAAACCTGCACCTGACACTATATACAACAAATTATTTGTATATCGCATGTCCCTGAAATTCAAAATGATTTATGATTATAAAGAGCAATACAGAAACATTATCCAGGTTATGGTTATCAAAAATTTCATTTTATACCAGTAACAATTTCTGCCCAGTAGAATTACTGAAGCACTAAGTTGCTTGAGCTTTTCAGGTGAAAAAGGTATCTTACAATGATAATCTTAAATGCCTTCTGAAAACGTGGATAGAAAAACCCATAGATCAGAGGGTTAAACATGGAATTAAAGTAACCAAACCAGATTAGTGCATCAAAAACATCAAGAGGGGTTGAAAAGTTGAGAAATGGATCAATAACAGTGGTGAGAAAAAAAGGCAGCCAACACAAAAGGAAAACACCCATAACAATACCCAGAGTTTTAGCTGCTTTTCTCTCCCTCTGATCCGATACTTGTTTTTTTGTCTCACCAGATGTAAGCCCAGCAGTTCTATCAGAAATTAATCTTGCATGTTTTCTTGCAACGTGAAAAATTTTAAGGTACAAACAGGTCATTATAGCTCCTGGAATATAAAAGTTAAGAAGTGGAGCGATAATACCCCATTCCTTGTTAAAAATCAAAACGCAGTTTCCAACACAGGTGTTCAGCATTTGTTCATCCAGACCAGCAATGTTAATTTTGGAAAAGACAATTCCAAAGCTGAACACGCCAGAAAAAATCCAAACGACAGCGATACACACGGCTGTGTTTCCATTTGTCACCTTCAATTTATAACCCAGAGGGTCGGTAATGGCCATGTACCTGTCAATAGAAACCAAACACAGGTGCAGGATGGAGGAAATACTTAGTGTCATGTCTAAACTGGAATGGATTTGACAAAACAGATCTCCTAAGAACCAACAGCCTTCCACCCATCGCACCATACTGAAAGGCATGACCAGGCAGCCCAACATGAAGTCCACGAAGGCCAAGGATAGGATGATGAAGTTAGTTGGAGAATGCAGCTGTTTAAAATAAGAAATAGTGATAATGACCAACAGATTCCCAAAAACAGTCATAACAATAGCAGTTAGTGTTAAGAAGTACATGATCACTCTGATGACAAAGAAACGTGTCGTTTTGAGGCAGGAGTCAGGCTGGTGTGGGAAGCAGAGCAGCAAAATCTCCACATCGGTGTTATTCATGAACAGAGTGCCCATCCAAACAAATTCACAAGTGTCCTTTACGAGTAAAATTCTGCCAAATTATATGACAATCAATCAATCAATCAATAAAGTACAAATGAAACAAAACACATTAAATCTACTTTAGCTGACAGATCACATCAACATCTATCAGATATCCTTTGCATGCGCACAAAATACGAAGATTAAAACAAGATACTGCTCCATAGTTACTTACTTATATATATTTTGCTGTTTAATGATGCTGTTTAAAAAAACCAGTAGAAATGCTTCAGTGTGACATCATCATATTTGCATGAAGGTCCCCTTGTCCTTGGTGAAGGTTTGTTTGTAATTAGCTAGCAACACTCTTGTTGTTTTTACCAGCTTTCTTGTCTATCCTAATATTGCCTGTCCTTTGCTTTCTGCTAATTATGGGTTGATGAAACTTATTGTTATACAATACAGAATTGCAACATATAGAAGAAACAAAACCAGATTCAATACATTAATCTCACCAACACACAGATACTGTACATATGAATAATGATTTAAAGTTTACAGCTCAACGAATAACAATATTAAGTAGACTAAAAAAATGCAAATATGCATAAATAGAAAAGTGTTTTATGTAGTGTGACTGATTTTGAAATAAGTGTTGTGTTGTTGACTTACTGTGAGAATATGTACTTTATATTCTTACAAATATGAAACACTGGACTTTGACAGAACCATTTGCTTAATTAATCTTTCCTAAGCCATACAGAAGCAGCTATGCTTTCTGTGCAAGAGTGAAGTTTAGTGTCCAGTGTTAAATTGTCAGTGATGAAGAATTTGAAAATTGTCATATGCACTCCCTGACGCATAGATTGGATTTGTTCCATCCTATTTTAACTCCTGAAATTGGACAGAATTAGTTTGAAACAATCCGGTTATTTTCCTGCAATGTTAAGACTGTTTACCTGTACATTTCGAACAGTGGCCTACAATCAGGATTAATAGGAGGACAAATAATAAATTAATTAAAAACTAGTCCATAAATTAACTGGTCTAAAATGCAGTCCCTCCAGGATTTCGTAATTTCGTGATCATAGAAATTAATGCAAAATCAAGCAAACTCTGCATTATTCAGAGGAGCTTGCAATTTTTCCAAATTACAAATTACCAAGTCGTGTCATGTGATGTCATCATAACGCCCATTTAGCATTGCAAAGTCTGTTACGTTAGCATGCAATATTAACTGTAGAGTTTTAATCAGCAACATAGTTATTCAAAATTAAATGCTAACAATAAACCTTTACCAAGTGTCAAGTGGTGGAAATATAGATGGATGCAAATGCAGGTATGTGTGCTAAAGGCAGTGTTTATTAAATAATCCAGGCAGAACAACCAAAGGGCAACTCAGACTCGTAAACAATGAACAGGCAATGGTCAGGTGATGAACAATCAGGCTAAACTAGGCAAGGCACAAAGCCCAAGGCGGAGCATGAGGGCAGAGCGAAGTTAACCATGGAGCTAGAGGAGGGAGCGGCGCTCTCCACGATGGTCAGAGGGAGGAGCAGTGTTCTCCGTGAGGCCACGGGGGGAGTGACACTCTCCGTGAGGCCTCAGGGGGGAGCGACACTCTCCGCGAGGCCAGAGGGGGGGAAGCGACGCTCTCCGCGAGGCCAGAGGGGGGAAGCGATGCTCTCCGCGAGGCCAGAGGGGGGGAAGCGATGCTCTCCGCGAGGCCAAAGGGGGGAGCGTCACTCTCTGTGAGGCCATAGGGGGGAGAGACGTGCTCCGTGGGGCCAAAGGGGGGTGATGTTCTCTGTGGACCAAGAAGGGGGATCGACACACTGCACAACGTCCTCAGTGGAGCAGGAAGGCAGAGTGACATCCTCGGCCACGCAGGATGGGGGAGCAGGCAGGCAGAGTGACGTCCTCGGCTGAGCAGGTAGGCGGAACGACGTCCTCGGCTGAGCAGGCAGGCAGAGTGAAATCCTCGGCAAAGCAGGGAGGTAAAGCAGAACTCTTGGCTGAGCAGGGAGGCTGAGTGGCGTCCTCCGTTGAATCAGCAGGTTGAGCGAGATCCGTTATAGGGGAGGGGGGGGAAGATCTTATGCTTAGCTTGGAAGGCCATCATTTTGGCCTCAGGCTGGAGCTCTGGAGTTGAGGTCGCCATGTTGACCTCCGGCTGGAGCTCGGCAGGGGAGACCACCTTGCGGGTCTCGGGCTGGAGCTCTGGAGACGAGATCGCCCCGTTGACCTCCGGTTGGAGCTCGGCAGGGGAGACCACCTCGCGGGTCTCGGGCTGGAGCGCTGGAGGTGAGGTCGCCACGTTGACCTCCGGCTGGTGCTCGGCAGGGGAGACCACCTCGTGGGTCCCGGGCTGGAGCTCTGGAGATGAGGTCGCTACGTCGGCCTCTGGCTCCCTCTCATAGGATGTGCTAAACGTCTTTCTGGGTTTTGCCATCTTGCTGGTACTCCCCAAAATATTTTTTCTCAAAAATTTTTTTTGAATAAAAAGTCTTAGGCACCCTGTCATAAACAGTTAAATGTAAGCTCTTTGCTCATGGTCACTGTTAATTGAATTAAAATAATAGCAATGAGAAATACTATTGGTTAATTGATAAATAAACAAGCATAATATATTTATTTTTGAATATCTTAAACAATAAAGAGTCCTAATTAAAAGAAGATTAACACAAGCATGATCCATATTAGGAAAAAGGCTAATAGCTTTCTAAGGAAATAGCAAACTAAGCTCAATGTCAAATTGATATTAAATGCAACCCATAGTAAGTACACATTATTTCATTTCTCATTTTATTTATATTTTATTAAGTTATTATATCTATTTTTTATATTAAATGATTTATTTATAACTAAGCACATTTTTTGTCTTTACATTTTATCAGTTTTCTGTTTGTTTGTTTATCGTTGTTCATTTTAGATCGATTCCCCAGTACAGTGTTGCCATGTCTGCTGATAATATTGTGTTTTGGGGGATTAAATCAAAACATGGAAACTGGAGCTGACTTTTCTCTGTCATGAAAGTAGTGAAACCGCACAGTCACCACTCTGGGCCTTTAATTCTCTCGCTATGTATTTGAGTTAGTGAAGAGCGTGAAGGAGAGCAGCAGTGTACTCCTTCTGAACTGTTGCTACTCTTGTTTATGATTGGTGAGGAATTATTTAATAAAGAAGTTTGAATTAAACCCACCTTGTAGCGTTAGCATTATTATTAATTTACTCCGCGTGAAGCCGCTGTGTCTACACGAGCAGGTGAAAGTTCAGGTCATTTTGCGTGATCAACAAAAGATGGTGGTTTGTGAGATTGGGAAGTTGAGAGAAGCAGATGTTCAGTGTTACTCTTCATCATAAAGGCTTCTCTGCAGTATTTTCACACTTATTCGGTTGACTGAGGTGATGAAAAGCAGTGTGAAAGTAACTGTTGCGCGGTGTAGATGCATTTTGGACTTCCTGTAGTTTTTATTCCGATTGTATTATACACTCCGAACAGGTCACTTGCACCGGTGCGAAAAATATTTATTCACAGTCACACAAAATACTTTTCAGTCGCAAATGCGAGTGAAATGGTTGCACTGTAGAGCCCTGAGTTTATCTGCAAAGTTTTTTCCCGTTCGGCATAATGATGTTTAATGTCCCCGAC
Organism: Ictalurus furcatus; assembly: GCF_023375685.1. Classification (NCBI taxonomy): domain Eukaryota; kingdom Metazoa; phylum Chordata; class Actinopteri; order Siluriformes; family Ictaluridae; genus Ictalurus; species Ictalurus furcatus. The sequence continues at coordinate 892,775 of NC_071256.1, forward strand.
AACCTCTGTAGTGTCATTTAGCATCGTGCTAGTGTCATGATTTCCCCTTGCGCAAGTGCTGGAGCTCACAGAGAAGCTCACAGCTCGAGCGTTAAAATGCTAATTCCATTTCCAGGTTTTGGCACTACAAAATGATGTCATCCCTGCACTGCTCTATGTGACTGGCTATAAGTGTAGGAAGCGTTTGATTCAATCTGCAGCAGAGTTTTCTAGGAGCGGAGGACGAACTTTAAAACGTTAATATTGTTGTCGATCACGTTCATTTAATCGTGGGCAGTCAATCTCGTAATCGCGATCAATATCCGATTAATTGTGCAGCCCTATCTGAGACTACATTTTTTTTAAGCAAAGGCTCACCATACCAAATATTGACATTTTCATTTATTACTGTTTATTGCTCTTTATAGCATTTAACTTTAAATATAGATACATTTCATTTCATTATTTTTGAAGGCATCTTTGCCCTACAGCATTTCTTTGTATGTACCCAAGACTTTTGCACAGTACTGTGTGTGTGTGTGTGTGTGTGTGTGTGTGTGTGTGGGTGTTTATAATGACAGCGGGACATTACCATCCAATATACTGGTCTATATATTATAATGACAATACATATTTTAAATTAAATATATAAATATTGCTGCTTATTGTACATTTACAGGATGAAAAAATGTATGCACACCCTATATATACATTCAAATATATATTTGATAATTTCGCCAAGGAGTAGGTATAAGTAAATCAGGAAATGCTAGAAATTACTTTATTTTTTGGAATAAGGTAGATCTAATGTAATTGAAAAAAAAATCTGTATCTCTCTAATTAGGCACTTTAGGTACACCACATGAATGTTTTAGAGTTAATACTAACTCTTTTATTTATAGGCTTAATGGCTTTAATCCCCAAGAGCACCTGCCTTTACGAAAGCAGTTGTTTAGAGTCACATTATGATCTGAGTGTGAACAGCTAATAAGGGCCACACAGTTTTAACTGTGTTATTTATTTATTTATTTATGATTGTGTATTATTTTGTTTGGCCCATGCCAATATTAATAGGTGCTTTAAAACATAATAAACTCCAGGTGTTCAAAAACTTAATTGGCATTGCCGAAGTGTCCTTGGGCAAGACACTGAACCCCAAGTTGCTCCCGATGACAGGCTGACCTTGCATGGTGTGTGTGTGTGTGTGTGTGTGTGTATGTGAATGGGTGAATGAGAAACAGTGTGAAGTGCTTTGTAGAACCGTTAAGGTTAAAAGGCGCTATATAAGTGGAGAACATTTCCAATCTCTCAATGTTTTCCTCATAAACACTATTGTTTTTAAGACTTTAATGTCTTAAGAACTCCTCAGCATGGCCGATTTATGGATTAAGAAGTGCTCAAGTAGTATTTGCATTAATAGGGGTTTCGAATACCGTCTGTACTATTCATAATTCGAATATATTTTTGCTTTCAAGCTGCATACACTTTTATGTCAGAAGAATCTGGAGCAAATATTTTTAGTGTAACCATGAGATACAGTGTTTTCCTGAACCATGGGTAGAAAAGGCCATATATGATGGGATTTAAAGTTGAATTAATGTAACCTAACCAGACAAAAATATCAAAAAGTACCAAAGGGGTAGAAAAGTTAATATAAGGATCAAGGATAGAGTTAATGTAAAACGGCATCCAGCATAAATTAAATGCACCTACAACAATACCAAGAGTTTTTGCTGCTTTGTTTTCATGTTTCACCTTTTGTGAGAACTTGGTTATATCACTTTTGCCCTGCTTTGCACAATCAACTTTTCTTGCATGTTTTTTTGAAATGAGAAATATTTTAGCATATAGACAAATCATAACAGAACAAGGCAACAGGAAACATACACATGTATCCAAAACAGACCACAGTGCATTGAACAAAATGTTGCAATATCCCAGACAATATGTAGATGCAATGTATTCATCTAAATTTTCCACATTTGCTTTTGAAAGGAGGAGACCAAATGAATACAATGCAGCTGCAGTCCAGCTTACAGTTACCATAAACCATGCAACAGGCATAGTTACTCTTGTTGGGTACTGAAGTGGATAGCTCACGGCTTCATATCGGTCTACAGCGATACAAACCAAGTGGAAGACTGATGCAGTTGTGAGGAAAACATCAAAACTAGAATGCCAAAGGCAGAATTCCTCACCAAAGTACCAGCAGCCGTCTACAGACCTGATCATGCTGAATGGCATGACAATGACTCCCACAATCAGATCTGCCAGTCCTAGAGACATCACCAAAATGTTTGTAGGTGTATGAAGTTGTTTGAAATGAGCGATGGAGATGATGACCACAGAATTCCCTAGAATGGTAATAGTTGTCGCTAACAGCAGGAGAAAATATATCGCAGTTTGCGCTGCCATGTGGTAAGAAGCCTTCAAACAAGAGACATTTGAATCAGGAAAACAGTACTCTTTCAAATGTGCTTCTTCTAATAAAGATGGATTCAGAACTTCTGGCATCTTTAACCTGAAGATATCAAAACAGTTACCAAAAAAAAAAAAAGAAGCAGAACTGCTGGCCCCAACAGCTCTGGTCAAAATGATTCTTACTATAACTAATGCCACAAGTTATATTCACTTTCTGGCTGAGAATAGACACCACCTGGGAGATAGTAGTCCAATAGAAAAAATCCATTTCACTGTACAATAGGGAACTAAAATTACATATTTGATGGCATGCAAATTTACGCCGTCTATTTATTTATTTTTTTAATGAACATTGCTGCAATCTACTTTATAGACACAAAATACATTCAAGTTAGCATCTTCCAGCCCCAGAATTGCATCACAACCTAACCTGAGCTCTGCTTAGTATGGAAGTTAGTAGGATTCAAAGCTATATCTGATTTTAAAATCAAGAAGCTGTAGTGAATATGAGAAGATAAAAGGTGGCCAATGAAACCAATAGAGAGCCAAAGGAATATTAGTTTATCTGTTCGAGTGTGCAAGAACTTAGCCAGCATTTGAGCATATTAATGAACTTTTGGAGTGTGAATTAATGTTTAGTATTTTTCATGTTTGCTAATGAATGAGAACAAGTAAAATTATGGATGTGTTTTTGTTATCATTATGTAGTAATGATAGAGGGGTCAAAGGTTACACTTCAGAATCTTCAGAACTGCAGTAATGTTAATAGCAAAGTTGGAGTAACAAAAAAAAAATAAGATTTGAAAATAATAAAAGATACAAACAGAAAAATCACAAGAAGAATATTTTTAGTATTTGTGTAGTATAAAAATAATAATTATATAAGGTATAATGATATATGGTGATATAGAGTGGCAAGAAACTCTTATACCAGTGAAAGTTAAGACCCTGGCATTGAATGATATGGCTATAGAGCAACGAAACTGAAAAGAAGAGGGACAAAAGCTCAGCGTAGTGCTTGCCAATTAAATAAAATACAGTAAAAGACTTGATGTGTACAGACAGAATTTTCTGTTTGCTATCAGTTTTTTCAGCAGCACTGGTATCTCTGGTATACCTGGAATCTTGTCAAACCCTGCAGTTCTTTCCAAGTATATGTATTTCTTCCACTCTCTTCATTTGTGATGTTTGTCTTTACATTTAAAAAATGGGGAATGGTGAAAGTGGCAAAACTACAGTGAACAACAGCTCACTCAAATTCACTCAAAGCACATTTTTACTTCCAGTGACATACATCTTTTACTTTATTGTTCTTGAAGAGCACCAGACTATGATTCATAAAGTATCTTCATTGTACCTTGTACTTACCAGCTGTTTTTCAGCTTTGTATCCTAACACATCCTTCCAGCTTAGTATTGTTTATTCTCCATTTGTAAATTCGTATAACCTAAGGCCATATTTCTTAAAGTTGGACCTCAGGGGGTCTGTGATGTACTGTATATCCAGTGGCTCCCTGACTGTACTGTTTTATTAAGTCACATGATGGTGGTGGAAATTATGATCAACTTGTATCAAGATCGTTACGGTTTTATTTAGTTACTATATTCTAATTGAACACTTGAATAACTAATAAACAATAACTAAAATACTAGTATAAATAATGCTAACTTTATTCTAAGTAATATAACACACCATTGGCCATTTACCAGAGTAAGGAGATGGGAAAACTAAATTGTTCAAAAGCCCTAAAGACAGTAAAAGTCATGTTTATTCCAATCACTAACACTTGCTGGTGCACTATTAATGCATTTTCCACCACTGTATCGTGTCAACTCTGATCGCGAAGTCCGTTTCCCAGAATGCACCTCGGCCTACAGACTTGTCCACCCTGGACTACACTTCCCAAAACTTATGAACTCTGACACGATCACAATAACCGGACATCTGATTGCACTCACCTGTTCTCAGTCACAGCACATAAGAGACTCGCACACTACATGAAGTAACGCTCAATTTGTACTCATCTGAACTTAGCAAGCTTTTGAATCTGTGGTTGTTATTCTGGTTGTGATCCCGGTTGTTTCCTGGTTTTTGTATTTTGTATTTGTCTTGTTTATGTTATTTGCTGATCGCCTGACCATTCCCTGTTTTCTGTTTTCGATTTTCTCTAACAATTTGATTTGTCTGCCAGTCTTTCAATAATTACCAATTACACTTGGATCCATCTCGGCCTACTCTCCCTGACACACTGCTGCAAGCTCTAGACACGTTTATGTCTTTTCCTTTCTGCAAACAAAATGGAGATATAACTTTAACTATTTTTGTTAATAACACTTAAAATGGCCAAGGCAAGGCAGTTGTTGATCTGAAAAAATTAAAGATCATGCAGTTAAACTGTAGGATCACAAAATGTTCATTGTTATGTGGGGCGCAATACAGACCTGCCTACTTGAATATAATGAACAATTAAAAGTAGCACAATATTAACATACTTAATTGAAAACTGAATTACATTCAGGCTGTGCATTATAGATAATCATATATATACACACTTAACCCCATACAATTTATTAATAAGGTGTTTGTCTTTGCAAGCTTTTAAGAAAACGCCTAAGAGACCACGAATTTAATAATGGAGAATCTGGCCTATTAATTAGAAGTGTCAAAAGCACAACAGAAGTGTTAAAAGCACAAGAACACAGCCTGTTGAGTTTACATCCAGTGTAATTTTGGTCATTTGTAAGCATAGACTATTTTGTCTGACATCTCCATAATTGTGAGGAATATGTTTATTTTTATCATTCAAAGGGAAGTGCAGCATAATCTGGCACTAATAATTGGATCAAAACATTCATTCTGTCTTATGTATTATTGTCTAATGTATTATTTATTCTATAAGATTTTTTTTTTGTTTGTTTTTGTATTTTTTTAAATACTCCTAGCAGTTTTTTAATGTTATGTGTATATATACAGTATGTAGGAGTTAACTAAGATGTTGTTTATATTTTATCAGCAAAAATCTTCACAGCATAGTTTTTTTTTCTAAATAATTAAAGAAAACTCTTACCACAAACCCTAACTTATGAAATGACCTAATCCAGTTAATCAGATAATTTACATAAATCAGGTATGCAGATTTTATTGTGCAAACATTCATGTGAACTACTGTGAAACAACAAAATGCCTACACAAATCGTATTGTTGGACAAGGTTTCCCCCAAATAGCACAGTTTATTCAAGGCTTTCATGGGTTAAGAAAATAAGAGAGGATTCATTAAAAGAACTGCATTATAAAACATATTGTTGGTTAATTTATATGCATTTTATGAATATGAATCAGTGAACAAATCCTGCTGCTTTTATGCTGCATAAACCTTTATATCAGATGAGTGAGGGGCAAATATTTTTAGTGTAACAATGAGATGCAGTGTTTTCCTGAACCATGGATAGAAAAGCCCATATATGATGGGGTTTAAAGCTGAATTAATATAACCCAACCAGACAAACACATCAAAAATAATTAGTGGAGTGGCAAAATTAATATAAGGATCAAGTAGCGAGGTGACAAAAAATGGCATCCAGCAACAAATGAAGGCTCCTACAACAATACCAAGAGTTTTTGCTGCTTTGTTCTCATGTTTCACTCTTTGTGAAAACTTGGTTAAGTTCATATAATTTCTGCCTGGCTTCACACCTTCAATTTTTCTTGCGTGTTTCTTGGAAATGAAAAATATTTGTGCATACAGACAAAACATAACAGAGCATGGTAAAAAGAAACATATACACGCATCCAATGCTGCCCATAGTGCATTGAACAAAAGGCCACAATATCCCAGGCAACTTATAGATGCAATGTATTCATCTAATTTTTCCACGTTTGCTTTTGAACACAGGAGACCATAAGAATACACTGCAGCTGCAGTCCAACTTAAAGCAACCATAAGCCATGCAACAGGTATAGTTACTCTTGAAGGGTACTGAAGTGGATGGCACACAGCTTCATATCGATCTGTAGCTATAGAAATCAGATGGAAGATTGATGCAGTTGTGAGGCACATGTCAAAACTAGAGTGTAAAAAACAGAATTCTTCACCGTAGTACCAACAGCCATCCACAGATCTAATCATGCTGAATGGCATGACTGTGAGTCCCAGAAGCAGATCCACCAGTGCTAAAGACATCACCAAAATGTTTGTAGGTGTGTGCAGTTGTTTAAAATGAGCTATAGAAATAATGACAACAGCGTTCCCTAGAATTGTAATAGTCATCGCAAACACCAGTATAAAATATAACACCGTTTTAGACGCTACGTTGTAAGAAGCTTTCGCACAAGAGACGTTTGAGTCAGGAAAACAGTATGTTTTCAAATCTACTTCTTCCAGTAAAGATGAATTTAGAGCTTCTGGCATCCTTTAACATGAATCTGTTGAAAGCATCTGGAAAAAAGTGGACCTGCAGCCTTAAACAGTCCTGAATGAAATGATCCTCACCTCCCCCCAAAAGTGGTGAAAGTTATATTAGCTACATAGACCAACTGGGAGATAGTCTAGTAGGAATAAAGTTGCTTCCACCTATGAACAAAGCAGAATTAAAATTGCTATGTGAACACATATTTTGCTTAAAATGTCAAATACCTCATTACTGGACAGTTGGTCATGTAAAACTAACTAGCAAAGGCCAATGCTACAGAGCATCATTTGTGAACAGTACATAGTTTATACAGCTAGTTGAGTAATTTTGACATGAAATTAATTGTTATAAAGGACCTGAAGCCATACTACAATGTACTGACATGCTGGAAATCATATACATTATTGTGTAGGGCTGGTTTCATGGAGGGCAGGATTTTGTGGAGGGTGTGCATGAGCGAGAGATGATTGCTAGTGTTTTGCACTGTAACAACACGTCCAGTGACCCCCTCCATTTTCCTGCAGCATTCTGGTCCTCTTCTGATTTGCACAAATAGCCCTGGTTTGTGTGGTACACCGCACTGTCCTCCCAGTGCTGATCCTGAGTTGGCAGTGCTCTGAATTCACTAATACTCAGTTGAGACGCCATTAGTCAATCTGACTCACCAGGACCAGTCTTTTTGTGATGGTGTATGGTCTCTACCAAGATGCCTGGAACGTTCAGGTTGTAGTGGTAATAACCATAACACGGTTATGTTGTGTTAGCCAGTTGTAGGCAACCTGCTGGGACAGAAGAGCACTGGTCCATAACTGGCCTCACCATCTACTGTTTGCCTTTCCTCGTCTACTGCTACCGACTTTGCAGTCAAGCTTCCCGTCCATTCGTGATTATAGTGACTCTTGTAACCAGAGAGAGAGAGACCCTGCTTGGCAGAGCTTGCGAGACACGAGCGCACACACATACACACAAAGAAACGCAAACTTGAACCTGGCGAAATGAAAGCTGTGACCCGTTTCCTGTCATTCTGCCTTTTTGTTTTTTTTTTTGTTTGTTTTTTTTTTTTTTTTTGAATTTTGAAAGTGTACAGAAAAGCGCAGACTGAATAAATGTGAGTAAAGCTCAGTTAAAATTTTGCCTGTCTCCTGAGTCTTCCTCCACGCCCTCACACTGGGGTTCTACACACAAATAAACTAAAATCACATATTTAATTATAATAAAACAATTTGCAATAAAAGTAATTTGTGCAAAAGGAGCCCTGACCAACTAAATTAACATACTTTTCAGAATGTCGAAATTTCAATATCATAAATTCTTTATTCTAATATTTTGAGATAGTGGATTTTTGATTTCCATGAGATGTAAGCCCTAATCATCACGATTAAAACAAAAAAAGGCTTAAAATATTTCACTTTATGTGTAATGAATCTAGTGTGTCAATCCACATAGACTATATCATGCAACATTTTTTTTTTCATCCCAGACATAAATAATTAAGGGATTTTGTTAGGGCATATATGTGCATTAATGGGTGATCTCTCTTTGTGTGTGTCAACTATATTTTAATCCATAAATAAATTTCTGTCATGATGCATACAGTTGCATATCAGATGAATGAGAACAAAATATTTTTAGAGTAACAATGAGATGCAGTGTTTTCCTGAACCATGGATAGAAAAGGCCATATATGATTGGGTTTAAAGTTGAGTTAATATAACCCAACCAGATGAAGACATCATAAAGAACTAAAGGGGTGGCAAAGTTAATAAAAGGATCAAGTAGCGAGCTGACAAAAAATGGCATCCAGCAACAAATGAAGGCACCTACAACAATACCAAGAGTTTTTGCTGCTTTGTTCTCATGTTTCACTCTTTGTGAAAACTTGGTTAAGTTCATATAATTTCTGCCTGGCTTCACACCTTCAATTTTTCTTGCGTGTTTCTTGGAAATGAAAAATATTTGTGCATACAGACAAAACATAACAGCGCATGGTAAAAAGAAACATATACACGCATCCAATGCTGCCCATAGTGCATTGAACAAAAGGCCACAATATCCCAGGCAACTTATAGATGCAATGTATTCATCTAATTTTTCCACGTTTGCTTTTGAACACAGGAGCGTGTAAGAGTACACTACAGATGCAGTCCAACTCGTAACTGCCATA